>NW_027468020.1:0-72500 GCF_965363235.1 Mytilus galloprovincialis
TTTCCTTTATGTTTTTAAAGCAGAAAACCGTATAAAGATATCTCTTATAATTAAATAGTAAATAATAAAACCGGGCTTTAATAACTTTTAAAAGTCCGTAATGCATTTAAATGTGCCCTGAAATGGCTTGCAAACATTTTCATAACATCCATATTTCATAAGCTATCTCTAAATTTGTTAATGCATCTGAAAGATCTTTCCTCTATGTTTTTAAAGCAGAAAACCGTTTAAAGATATCTCTTATAATTAAATAGTAAATAATAAAACCGGGCTTTAATAACTTTTAAAAGTCCGTAATGCATTTAAATGTGCACTGAAATGGCTTGCAAACATTTTCATAACATCCATATTTCATAAGCTATCTTTAATTTTATTAATGCATCTGAAAGATCTTTTCTTTATCTTTTTAAAGCAAAAAACTGTTTAAAGATATCTTTTATAATTAAATGGTTGATAATAAAACCAGGTCTTTATATCTTTTAAAAGTCCGTAATGCATTTAAATGTGCACTGAAATGGCTTGCTAACATTTTCATAACATTCATATTTTATCAGCTATCTCTACTTTTAGCAATGCATCTGAAAAATCTTTTCTTTATCTTTTTAAAGCAGATAACCGTTAAAATATATCTCTCATAATGGAACAGATTATAATAAAACCGGGCCTGAATAACTTTTAAAAGTCCGTAAGAATTATAATGTGCACTGAAATGGCTTGCAACTTTTCATAACATCCATATTTTATAAGCTATCTTTAATTTGATCATGCGTCTGAAAGATCTTTTCTTTATCTTTTTAGCTCACCTGGTCCGAAGGGCCAAGTGAGCTTTTCACATCACTTTGCGTCCGGCGTCCGTCGTCGTCCGTCGTCGTTAACTTTTACAAAAATCTTCTCCTATGAAACTACTGGGCCAAATTAAACTAAACTTGGCCACACTCATCATTGGGGTAACTTATTAAAAAAATGTGTCCGGTGACCCGGCCAATCAACCAAGATGGCCGCCATGGCTAAAAATAGAACATAGGGGTAAAATGCAGTTTTTGGCTTAAAACTCAAAAACCAAAGTATTTAGAGCAAATCTGACATGGGTCAAAATGTTTATCAGGTCAAGATTTATCTGTCCTGCAATTTTCAGATGAATTGGGCAATCCGTTGTTGGGTTACTGCCCCTGAATTGGTAATTTTAAGTAAATTTTGCTGTTTTTTGTTATTATCTTGAATATTATTATAGATAGAGATAAACTTTAAATAGCAATAATGTTCAGCAAAGTAAGATTTACAAATAAGTTAAGTGACCGAAATGGTCCGTTGATCTCTTTAGGAGTTATTGCCCTTGATAGTCAATTTTTAACCATTTTTCGTAAATCTTAGTTATCGTTTACAAAAATCTTCTCCTCTGAAACTACTTGGCCAAATTAAGCCAAACTTGGCCACAATCATCTTTGGGGTATCTATTTTTGGTTCAATATAAGAACTGTTTTTGTTATTCAAGACACTCAAATTTAAGATGACACGAAGAAAAAGTATCAAATATGCCATACTATGTCACTTTTTAGATGCTCTTTAACTTCGTACTTTGTTGCTGTTTTTTTTTAAAACTTTTTTGTATTCGAGCGTCACTGGTGAGTCTTTTGTAGAAGAAACGCGCTTCTGGCGTATATACACAATTTAGTCCTGGTATCTATGATGAGTTTATTTGTCAAAAATGACAGTAGCCGCATGCGTGTTCTTCTTCACCTTTATATATAAATATATATGTTATGTATCATCATCAAATACAAATAACATTAAATTATTAAGAAAGAGCACTAATGCGACAACTCATATTTTAGACTGAAATCATTAATAAATTATCAAAAATGCTAACATTTTGGAGATTTCAGTAATTGTATTTATAGAATAACTATGCATTGTCTGAAAATATCAATGTTATTTGTACAAGGCTTAGACACAGGTAGAGAGCGAGACACTTTTGAATATACAGTCAATGCAATTAGCACAGATGCAGTATATATGACTTTATAGGACTCTATTATGCTAGTACTCGATACATGAGCGTTTGCTTTGTCCAAAACAAAAAACACTGTTTTTACTTTTCAATACATAGCTTAAAGTATTTAATTTGGAAACCTACTGTATTTTGGGGCCAACAAATTGTCTTTATTGACCTTATGATCCTTTACCTACGAATTAAAAAAGATTTTTTTCCAAACATGATTGAATTTTAAAAAGCAATCATTTTACCACCATACCTAATTTCTGTGCTGTTGATAAATTGCAAAGACAAAAAAAGGTATTAACTTCTGAAAAGATATGCCGATTTAAAATTGCAAAAAAAAATATCAACATAGTAGTACCTCCAATAGGCTCAATGTTGAAATTTTCATTCCATTATAGGAACTTCAAGTGTTTGGACGTATTTTCTGTTTAATCTTTTTTCAAAAGGTATTAATTAAAACATTAAAAACATTACCTGTGACATTTAGCGACGATTTTTATTCTTCTTTTTATTATATTGTTTCTTGGATTTATACAGGAAGGAAACATAGAAGAAGAGAGACCAGTGGTAAGTCACATTTAATTATTGGACCCAAATGTGTGAACACCATTATACGTCAGTTAAAAACAATGTCATTCTCATTTCATTCAATTAACTGAACAATTGTAAAGCATTTTTTAATTAAGGGGGCTCGCGGGTCTAAATCAACTTTTTTTTCTAATATAGGATTTTCCTATGTTTTTCCATGATTAAACCTTATCTTATATCTAATGGAAATATAAAATAAAAATATGGGGTCACCGTTCATTTAAGCTCACAATTTGCCTCCGAAAAAAGCATACATTTTTGTTAATGTCCTTTTTTTCTGTTGAACTAATAGGAGAAATATTGGTAATATCGAAATAAAAAAAGAACTAAATTACAGAAATCGTTAAAATTTTACAATTATTTAGTTTATGTACAGTTTGTTTGAAAACAGTAATAAAAAATATAGGTCACCGATGAGTTAAAAAAGAAATTTCGATTTTAACGTCCAAAAATGACATTTTTGCACCAAAGGGAGATAATTTGGAGCTTTTTCAATGATATGAACATTTTAAAAGTCATCTGTGGACAAACCAAATCGATTTTTCTTGGTGATTTTTGTGCAATATTATGAAGTAATAGCTAATTGTGAAATAAATAAAATTTATAATGAAAAAACAAATATTTATTTTTTTTTCGATTTTTTATACCCGCGAGCCTCCTTAAGTTGTTTGCAAAACATGATTGTTAAAAGTAAAGAATAAATTTAACCAATTATGAAGAGCAACCATTTAACTTTTATTCCCCCAGTGTCTGTGTTGCTGCTTATTTCAAACGAAAACGTTATATCCTTCCCAAAAGATAAAGGGTCAGTCGATAGAAAAATGCAAAAAAAGCATAGCAACGACGATAATATAGTAGTTCCTCCCATAGGCTCAATGCTTAAATTGTCATTCCAGTGTAGAAATTCAAAGTATTTCGACGTGTTTTCTGTTTACTCCTTTTTTGAAAGTTATTAGTTATATTCATTACAATATTGACTAAAAATTACCTGTGACATTAAGTGATATTTTTTCTTTTATTCGTCTCACTTTGATTTATATAGGAGGATAACACAGAAGCAGATAGACCAGTGGTATGTAACATTTAAGTATTAGAAATCAATATGTAAAAAAACTTTATACAACAGTTAAACAAATTTTTTTCATTCTCATTTGAGTAAATTTACTAACAAAATTGTAAAGCATCTTTTTATTAACGTTTATTGCAAAAATGATTGTTAAAAGTGAAGAATAAAATTAACAAATTTTAAAGACGATAAATTAATTTTTATTTCCCAAGTATTTGTGTTGTTGCTTAATTGGAAAGAAAAGGATATATACTTCTGAAAATAAAAAGAGGCACACTATAAAAAATTGCAAAAAAATCATATCAACGACAATACCAGAGTAACACTCTCATAAGCTGAATAATATACATTTCACTTAGTTTTAGAATTTATAGGGTTAAAACGTATTTTCCTAATTCCCTTTTGTAAGGTTTCAAATGTTATTATGAAGATCACTAGTTTGATATACTAATTTGACTTAACAATAATTTGTGACATTTAGTGGTAAGCAACGGTTTTTGTTATTTGAATACAATGATTGATAAGAACAATTCTCTTTCATTTCTATAACTTTATTGAAATATGTAAGTCAGGTTTTTTGTGAAGTTTTCGTGCAAAACAATTTCAAATAAAAAAAAATAACACCCAATTGAATAGCATTCTTTTAGCCTATATTCTCCATTTTTTGTGTTGGTGCTCACCATTCAAGTATTTTCACGAGGTGTTTGTGGTTGTCTCTTTGCTTTTTAACCCATATAACTTTATCAATATATCAACTACTACATAGAAAACAGATTCCTATTATCATATGAATATAAAATGAAAACAGAATATCATGTAGCATCAAACTTCGGGTCGCAGACGGGGACCTTTTGGTCGTCGGTCTGCCTTGGTTCATGTGGCAACCTCACGGTGTAACCACACTTCGATTCAAGTGTCAACGACAGCATGGAGACCTGATGCTTTATTCTATATGGATATATGAACAAATTCTAAAAAATTTAAAGCGTATTAGATCGGAACTGTTCCACAGATGTATTTGTACATGTGTCTATCTAACGTTGTTCACGTTACAATTAAAACATCCAGCTACATGTATGACGAGCAATCATTTAGCCTATATCTCCAGTTTCTGTGTTGGAGCTCACCTATCAAGTAATTTTAAGAGGTGTTTGTGATTGTCTCTTTGCTTATTACCACATGTCACTTTATCAATATATCAACTACTACATAGAAAACAGATTCCTATTATTATATGAATATAAAATGAAAACAGAATATCATGTAGCATCAAACTTCGGGTCGCAGACGGGGACCTTTTGGTCGTCGGTCTGCCTTGGTTCATGTGGCAACCTCACGGTGTAACCACACTTCGATTCAAGTGTCAACGACAGCATGGAGACCTGATGTTTTATTCTATATGCATACATAAACAAATCAAAAACCTTTAAAGCGTATTAGATCGGAATATTTTATGGATGCCTTTGTCCACGTGTCTATCTAACGTTGTTCACGTTACAATTAAAACATCTAGCCTAATATAAAATGCACATGTATACTTAGAGTTTTAAATTTGTAGGTTTCAAACTGATGATACTATTTGGTAATAGGTCGGATCCTTTTTTTTCAAAAGGTATTGATAATCTTTTTTACATCATTAAAATACTTGTGACATAAAGTGACAATTTTCATTCGTCTTTTAATTTACTCGTTCTCTTGGATTTAAACAGGAAGGAAACTTAAAAGAAGACAGACCAGTGGTAAGTCACATTTACTTATTGGAAACAAATGTGTTAAAATCATTATATGTCAGTTAAAAAACAGTGTCATTCTCATTTCAGTCAATTTACTGAAAAAAATAAAGCATATTTGTATTCACGTTTTCTGCAAAATATGTTTGATAAAAGAAAAGAATAAATTTAGCTAATTATGAAGAGCAATTATTGAACTTATATTTTCAAATTATCTGTGTTGCTGCTTATTTGCAAAGAAAGAAGTTATATACTTCCCAAAAGATAAAGGGTCAGCCGATAGAAAAATGCAAAACAAGCATAGCAACGACGATAATATAGTAGTACATCCCATAGGCTCAATGCTTAAATTGTTATTCCAGCGTAGAAATTCAAACTATTTGGACGTAGTTCCTGTTTACCTCTTTTTCGAAAGGTAGTGGTGATATTTATTACAACATTGACTAAAAAATACCTTTATTCGTGTCACTTCGATTTTTACAGGAGGGAAACACAGAAGAAGAGAGACCAGTGGTAAGTCACATTTAATTATTAGAAAAAAATTATATCAAAGACTATATACAACAGTTAAACAATATCTGTTCTTTCTAATTTGAGTAAATGTACTACCAAAATTGTAAAGTTTGTTTTTATTTACGTTCATTGCAAAAGTGATTGTTAGAAATGAAGAATAAAATTAACCAATTTTAAAGACGATAATTTAACTTGTATTTCCCCAGTGTTTGTGTCGTTGCTAAATTGCCTAAAAAAGGTTAAATACTTCTGAAAAAAGAAGGGTCAAACTGTGAAAAAAATTGGCAAAGAATGCATATCAACGATTGAATGAATTAGTACCCCCAATTTGCTGAATAATATACATTTCATTCTAGTTTAAGAATTTATAGGGTTAAGCAGTATTTTCCAAATTCCTTTTCGCAAGGTTTCAAATGTCATTATGAAGATCACTAGTTTGATTTACTAAGTTGACCTAACAATAACTTGTAACGTTTATTGGTAAGTAACGTTTTTGCTATTTGAATACCATGGCTAATAAGAACTATTCATTTTCATTTTCATAACTTTATTGAAAGATGTAAGACAGTTTTTTTTTGTGACGTTTTCGTGCAAAAACTAGTACAATGATAAAAAAAAATTAAGTCCCATACATGTATGACGAGCAATCATTTAGCCTATATCTCCAGTTTCTGTGTTGGTGCTCACCTATCAAGTAATTTTAAGAAGTGTTTGTGGTTGTCTTTGCTTATTACCACATCTCACTTTATCAATATATCAACTACTACATAGAAAACAGATTCCTATTATTATATGAATATAAAATGAAAAAAGAATATCATGTAGCATCAAACCTCGGGTCGCAGACGGGGACCTTTTGGTCGTCGGTCTGCCTTGGTTCATGTGGCAACCTCACGGTGTAACCACACTTCGATTCAAGTGTCAACGACAGCATGGAGACCTGATGTTTTATTCTATATGCATACATAAACAAATCAAAAACCTTTAAAGCGTATTAGATCGGAATATTTTATGGATGCCTTTGTCCACGTGTCTATCTAACGTTGTTCACGTTACAATGAAAACATCTAGCCTAATATAGAATGCACATGTATACTTAGAGTTTTAAATTTGTAGGTTTCTAACTGATGATACTATTTGGTAATAGGTCAGATCCTTTTTTTTCAAAAGGTATTGATAATCTTTATTACATCATTAAAATACTTGTGACATAAAGTGACAATTTTCATTCGTCTTTTAATTTACTCGTTCTCTTGGATTTAAACAGGAAGGAAACTTAGAAGAAGACAGACCAGTGGTAAGTCACATTTACTTATTGGAAACAAATGTGTTAAAATCATTATATGTCAGTTAAAAAACAGTGTCATTCTCATTTCAGTCAATTTACTGAAAAAAATAAAGCATATTTGTATTCACGTTTTCTGCAAAATATGTTTGATAAAAGAAAAGAATAAATTTAGCTAATTATGAAGAGCAATTATTGAACTTATATTTTCAAATTATCTGTGTTGCTGCTTATTTGCAAAGAAAGAAGTTATATACTTCTCAAAAGATAAAGGGTCAGCCGATAGAAAAATGCAAAACAAGCATAGCAACGACGATAATATAGTAGTACATCCCATAGGCTCAATGCTTAAATTGTTATTCCAGCGTAGAAATTCAAACTATTTGGACGTAGTTCCTGTTTACCTCTTTTTCGAAAGGTATTGGTGATATTTATTACAACATTGACTAAAAAATACCTTTATTCGTGTCACTTCGATTTTTACAGGAGGGAAACACAGAAGAAGAGAGACCAGTGGTAAGTCACATTTAATTATTAGAAAAAAATTATACAAAAGGCTATGTACAACAGTTAAACAATATTTGTTCTTTCTCATTTGAGTAAATGTACTACCAAAATTGTAAAGTTTGTTTTTATTTACGTTCATTGCAAAAGTGATTGTTAGAAATGAAGAATAAAATTAACCAATTTTAAAGACGATAATTTAACTTGTATTTCCCCAGTGTTTGTGTCGTTAATAAATTGCCTAAAAAAGGTTATATTCTTCTGAAAAAAGAAGGGTCAAACTGTGAAAAAAAATTGCAAAGAATGCATATCAACGATTGCAATAGATTAGTACCCCCAATTTGCTGAATAATATACATTTCATTCTAGTTTAAGAATTTATAGGGTTAAGAAGTATTTTCCAAATTTCTTTTCGCAAGGTTTCAAATGTCATTATGAAGATCACTAGTTTGATTTACTAAGTTGACCTAACAATAACTTGTGACATTTATTGGTAAGTAACGTTTTTGCTATTTGAATACCATGGCTAATAAGAACTATTCATTTTCATTTTCATAACTTTATTGAAAGATGTAAGACAGTTTTTTTTGTGACGTTTTCGTGCAAAAACTAGTATAATGATAAAAAAAAATTAAGTCCCATACATGTATGACGAGCAATCATTTAGCCTATATCTCCAGTTTCTGTGTTGGTGCTCACCTATCACGTAATTTTAAGAGGTGTTTGTGGTTGTCTCTTTGCTTATTACCTCTTGTCACGTTATCAATATATCAACTACTACTATTATATGAATATAAAATGAAAACAGAATATCATGTAGCATCAAACGTCGGGTCGCAGACGGGAACCTTTTGGTCGTCGGTCTGCCTTGGTTCATGGGGCAACATCACGGTGTAACCACACTTCGATTCAAGTGTCAACGACAGCATGGAGACCAGATGTTTTATTCTATATGGATATATGAACAAATCCTAAAAAATTTAAAGCGTATTAGATCGGAACTGTTCCACAGATGTATTTGTACATGTGTCTATCTAACGTTGTTCACGTTACAATTAAAAGGTATCAAACTGATGACACTTGTTGGTAATAGATCTATTTACCTTTTTTCAAAACGTATTGATGATCTTTATTACATCATTAACTAAATAAATGCTTGTGACATTAAGTGACAATTGTCATTCGTCTTTTAATTTACTCGTTCTTTCCGATTTATACAGGAAGGAAACATAGAAGAAGAGAGACCAGGGGTAAGTCACATTAAATTATTAGAAAAAAAATATGTAAAAAACTTTATATAACAGTTAAACAAGATTTTTTCATTCTCATTTGTGTAAATGTACTAACAAAATTGTAAATTATGCTTTAATTTACGTTCATTGCAAAAATGATTGTTAAAAGTGAAGAATAAAATTAACCAATTTTAAAGACGATAATTTAACTTTAATTTCCCAAGTGTTTGTTTTGTTGCTAATTTGCACAAAAAAAAGCTATATACTTCTGAAAAGAGAAAGGGTCAAACTGTGAAAACTTGATAATTTGGAATTAAATGTGGAAATAAAATAAGCCACTGTTGTTCCTTACTTAATTTGTTATAAATTATTGCTATATAGTTCGAAGATTTTAATTTGATATCTACTTTGAAAAGAACAGTAGCTTATAATCGATGATATGAATTCTATTATTTTTTTTCCAGAATATGGATATCACAAATAGAAGCAGAGAAAGTGAGGTATGTCAGTAATACTACACTGCTTTTTTACTTTTACAAAACTGATAAAACATATAACAAATACGGAATGCATTAATGGTACCACTTCTTCAAACGCACTAAAAGTAAATACATATAACCGTGAGAGTTTGGCTAAAACTCCACCATTATATATGTAATATGTTTGCCCAAGTTGTCTATGGGTCAGACAATCTTATAATAGAACTATTTTTAGGACTGCATCAAACATTAGTTAGAAAATTCCCGTAAGACAGATGATTAAGCTTATCTGTAAAAAATGCATCATAATGCCTTATATATCGTGTACTGTGTTACATGCATAGATTACATTAGCCGTATTTGGTCAAACGTTTTGGAATTTTGGATCCTCAATGCTCTTCAACTTTGTACTTGTTTGGCTTGATACATATTTTGATATAAGCGTCGCTGATCAGTTTTATGTAGACGAAACGCGCGTCTGGAGTATTAAATTATAATACTGGTACCCTTGATTGACTATTTCCGAAACTAGATAAAAAAAAAATACGAGGAACGGTAACACCCGGCCACTGAAAGTTTATTAATGTAAATTTTAGGTATTTGGTGCTGTATTTAGACCCTCCTACAACGAACTTTGTTTTATATGCTCACGTATAAAAGTGGCGGTTGTTCATAGGTTTGAACGTAATTTTTAATTTAGTGTTGTATATACAATTCGTCTAAAAAAATCAATCCAACAATCTTAGATCTGAAAATCTAATTTCTAAAAGTTTTTGTTCTTCCCTCGCCGGGAATCGAACCCATGCTACTGAGATATCGTGACACCAAATCGCCTGCACTGTAGCCGTCTCGCTAGTCCACACGACCACCTGGGCTTCATAAAAATGAAGCTTCGGTGGCCGGTTGTAACCTTTCCATATCAGTTTTGAATCTAGCGTCGTACTATAGTACATGATATATAAAGCATGGAGATGTTATTTTTACAGATCAGTTAAATTATCTATAGTAAAGAATCCTACAAATCAATGTAAGATACAGTCACAGAAAATTATTATATTTATAAGTACGTCTGAACCAGTGACAACTCTACAACAGATTTATTCATCGGATCACCAGCAGTGATGGTGATACACGGCTGTGTACATTATGTATATACAACTCGTCTATACATCAGCCCAACCATGTTAGATCTGTAAAATTGCTTTCGCAAATTTTCTGTTCTTCCCTCGCCGAGATTCCAACCCATGGTACTGAGATATTGTGACACCAAATCACCAATATATATATATATATATATATATAAAGAGTCTATCTAAAATTATATGGCCTCTCAAATACCGTTAATCCTAACATCACTGAAAAGGCGTTTATTGTCGAAATCCGGATCTGGTATACAAAAAAGATATTGACACCTTATGTGTGTTGCATAGCATCTTTGTCACGAGTTTATAATTTTCTGTTTAGTATTAAATTTAAATTAAGATCCATTTTGTTACATCTTGTGATCAATTTTATTTGGCAATCGCCAATGACAGTCAGCAGGGTTTAAGAACATCTGTTTTTCGACCTGTTAGTCAAATGTGTTTTGTTTAAATATACTTTTTCACTTTCCGGTCTTTTGGAAAATGTGTTTTGTGCTGTATTTAGACCCTTCTGCAAGGAAATTTGTTTTACATGCACACGTATAAAAAATGTGGTTTTTATCCAACGCAATCATAGGTTTGAACGAAGTTTTCAATTTAGACTTGTTTATTTTTTTTAGTTTGGGCCTGTATCATATTTTCCCTCCGGTTTATATTAATCGTTCATCCTATATTGACTATCACAATTCAAGAGTCTATCTAAAATTGAGGGTAAATTATATGGCCTTCCAAATATCGTTTCGATCCCCAACATCACTGAAGAGGCGTTTATTGTCGAAATCTGGATCTGGTGTACAAAAAAGATATTGACACCTTATGTTTGTGGCATAACATCTTAGCCACAAGTTTAATTTTTTCTGTTTAGTATTAAATTTAAATTAAGATCCTTTTTGTTACATCTTGTGATCAATTTTATTTGGCAATCGCCAATGGCAGTAAGCAGGGTTTAAGAACATCAGTTGTTCGACCTGTTAGTCATATGCTTTTTGTTTGAATATACTTTTTCACTTTTTAGTCTTTTAGAAAATGTTGTTTGTGCTGTATTTAGACCCTTCTACAATTAGGTTTATTGAAATGGAATTAGTTAGAATTATTTTATATTCAAACTATATAGTTGAAATTTATATTTTAGAACGAAGCAGAGAGTGACCCTGAAGATCTAGAGGAAGGTAAGTCTTAAACCATTTGTTCAATTTCTCTCATTACAACTTTATGACTTGACCTTGGTCATTTAAGGATGTCCCTTTCCTTGACCTTTGATATGACTTTATCGTGTGCAGTTGTCTTAAAAAGAAGGAGTACATATATTTTGTAATAGAGTGTATGTCCTACATAAAAAAAGAACACTTGCATTCTCGAAATTGTTTCAAATAACGGAAGTAATTATCACACATTAAAGTTTGTTACAAGGTGCATTACAGCTGATTATAATGTTTTGATTTGTTTTGTGGTGTTTTAACGCCACTTTTAAGCATCGCATTTTGGCTGTTTCCTGGCCACATTTTTTTTTTATTAGCGGAGAAAGCCGAAGTGCTCGGGGAAAACAATCTAACTTCGTTAGGTAAACTAGCAATCGTTGTTATTTAAGATATGAGTCGAGTGCATTTACACGAGCGGGGTACGACAATGATTAGTGTGACGTTACAAGCTAAAAAATGTCGCTAAAATTTTGGCGATTTTCTAATTTGATGAGAACAACTGTTATGTTGAAGATATTTTAAACGTAGCAATGCCTTGGTCGAAATACAAGAAAATAAATCCTACAAATCCGAATTGCAAAACAAGTCCCCAACCATAAAAAAAATCTAAAAACCTCCGTTTTAGGTTGAACAACTCTTCAACACATGTAACTGGATTGATTGGCAACTTTGATATTTTTTTTTGGTTGTTAATGCTGTTAGGCAAAAATAGAATATCATTGATGTAAGCAGATATGGTACGAGTGCCAATGACACACAGTTCTATTCAAGTCACAATTTGTAAAAGTAAACCATAATAGTTTAGCTCACGGTCTTTGACATGAAGCCTTGACTCACACCGTACAGCAAGCTGACACTACCGAAAAAGATAACTAGTGTAAATCCATTGAACATTATCATATAGAAATCCCTCTCCTGACCCAACAAAAAACAAATACTAGTGTAAAACTATACAAACATAAGCATATATAAATCCCCTCCTGACCCCACCAAAAAAGATGACTAGTGTAAAACCATTCGAACATTAGCATGTAGAAATCCCCTCCTGACCCCCCAAAAAAAGACGACTAGTGTAAGACCATTCGAACATTAGCATGTAGAAACCCCCTCCTGACCCCCTAAAAAAAGATGACTATGTTAAAACCAATCAAACATTAACATGTAGAAACCCCCTCCTAACCCCCTAAAAAAGATAACTAGTGTAAAACCAATCAAACATTAGCATGTAAAAACTCCCTCCTGACCCACTAAAAAAAGATGACAAGTGTGAAACCATTCGAACATTAGCATGTAGATACCCCATCCTGACCCCCTGAAAAAAGATGACTAGTGTAAAACCAATAAAACAATAGCATGTAAAACCCCCCTCCTGACCCCCTAAAAAAAGACGACTAGTGCAAAACCAATCAAACATTAGCATGTAGAAACCCCCTCCTGAGCCCCTAAAAAAATGACTAGTGTAAACCAATCAAACATTTGCATATAGAAACCCCCTCCTGAACCAACCAAAAAACGATGACTAGGAAAAAAACATTCAAACATTAGCCTATAGAAATCCCCTCCTGACCCCAGCAAAAAACGATGACTAGTGAAAAACTCTTCGAACATTAGCATGTAGAAATCCCCTCCTGACCCCCTAAAAAAGACGAGTAGTGTAAAACCATTCGAACATTAGCATGTAGAAACCCCCTCCTGACCCCCTAAAAAAGATGACTATGTTAAACCAATCAAACATTAACATGTAGAAACCCCTAAAAAGATAACTAGTGTAAACCAATCAAACATTAGCATGTAAAAAAAACCTCCTGACTCCCTAAAAAAGAGGAGTAGTGTAAGACCAATCAAACATGAACAGGTAGAAACACCCTCCTAGAGATCCCTTTCTAATCCCACCAAACAACGATGACTAGTGTAAAACCATTCAAACAATAGCATATAGAAATCCCCTCCTGACTGCCCCAAAAAACGATGACTAGAAAAAAACATTTAAACATTAGCCTACAGAAATCCCCTCCTGACCCCACCAAAAAAAAGATGACTATAAAAAAAAAACATTCAAACATTAGCATATAGAAATCCCCTCCTGGATCCACCAAAAACGATGACTAGTTAAAAAAACATTCAAACATTATCCTATAGAAATTTCCTCCTGAATGGTTTACATATGACCCCCTTCAAATGGATGTCTTGCAAGATTCTCCTTGTTCGATGGTGGGTGCTGTTACTTTAAAAAAAAAACAACAAAAAACTAGCAGAACCACTTATTTTAAATCAAAATAGTTCCAACCTGTCTTCGCATCAAAAGAAAAAATAATGAGCATCATCACATTATCCAAAAGAATAGATTATTTCAAGTAAGTAATACAAACTCACATGATCTTCAGTTATTCCCACATTCTAACAAGTTTACAGGGTTGTATAGGTTTTACATTGTCTGTCACATTATCCGGACCAATTCCAATATCTTTTGTCCAACCTTTGAAAATATTCATAACTGACCATGATGTGTTGAAATCACTATAAGAAGGATGTTCCGGTATATTGAGTTCTTTTGCAGTTATGACCCTTCGGACTAATAAATGTGGACCCTTTTGAAGTAGACAGCTTGTCATCGGAACTCATCTGACATGGTTTGTTGGATACACATGCATGTGGGTACATTGTTAGATACATGTATTCATATGTACATGTTGATGAAATGGTCCGGTTCATCTTGTTTCCATGAGTTATAGCCTTTTTAAACATTGCTATTTTGACCCTATTCATCGCAACTCCTCTGACCAGTCTTATTTGATACACATAAAAGTTTGTACATTGATATATTCGCACATGCTTATGTACATGTAGTTCTATATGTTTTATATTGTAAGTCCGTCTGTCTGTCACATGTCCCACTAACCGCTATGTGTTAAAATCGCTCTCTATATGATGATCTAGTATCAGTTATAGCCCTTCGGATATCGAAATGTTGACCCTATTCTTGTCATAGCAACTTCTCTGTCATGGTTGGTCAAACATACATGAAAGTATTTATATTGCTAGATTCACATATGCAGGTGTGCACGAAGGTCGGACGTTCTGGTCAATTGAGTTTTCCACGGGTTATGGACCTTTGTACTTATTTTGTTTACCCTATCGAGTATTTACTTTATCATTGTAACTCCCTAGTTTTTATTTTTTATATACATGTGGAAGTTGATATATAATATTATATCATCAGATTTAGATAATCATGAACAATGGTATTTCAGTCCGTTGAGATTTGGCCATTTAGCATAATATAATGTCATTGTCCATTGAGAACAACTACTTGGTAAGTAGGAACTTGTAGAAACAGCGGGGTCATATCTTGCATTTTTTTGCTAACTATTTTAGTAATCATGTAAGATCAATGTATCTCTTCTAGCCAATTGTAACACACTTTGCTTCTATTTATTTCTAGATTTAACCCTTGATGCTATCGAATGCGTAGTTAAGTATGAAATACAAAAATCAGAAAACAACATACACAAGGAGTTAAATGAATTTAGAAAACAGTACAGTAATAATGCTATTGGGGAATTAAGAGCCCATCTAGATGAAGTAAAAAAAGAAGTTAACAGGAACGCAGAGGAATGTGACACGGGATTTAAAGATTTAACAGCCACTGTTAACTCCATGGAAACCACCATTTCAAAGATCGAAACTGAAACCAATGACAGCCAAAGAAAAATAAAAGAATTAGAAAACAAAGTGACAGATGTAGATCGTAAGTTGAACGAGATCACTGCTGGGATACCAAAAATCATTGAAGAAATCATATCCAGCGGGACATTAGCGTTTATATCCCCCAACACATTCGAGATTGATGAGTCAGTGGATGAACCAATAAATGCAACGTCAACCCCTGTTTCAACAAACCTACTACAAAAAAACCCTGAATGTACAAGAAAGAGAACAGTTGAGGATGGAGGGAAAAAAAACAATAAAAAAATATTATTAAGATATTCATGGAAGAAGAGCAATCCAGCGGGACTGGAGTTCCTTGAAAGCAGAGCCGATGTGCCTGATTTTTCGAGGGCCCAAGATTTCAAAATGAATGTTTATAAGGAGGGAATTAAGAGGGGCCTATGGCTTGAGGCAAACAATATTTTCATGAGAGTGTGCCAAAAAATTGACAATCTGCACAAGCTAAAGAAATAAGTAATGTGAATCATTCGACATACATTTATTTAACTTTTATTTGATTTAAAAGTCATAAAGTAAAAGTACTGGGAGTACGTATATAATCATTTCAAAGTGTGCATAATTCGATTTTTTAAATTATTTTTGTTTAATAGAACATTGTGTTTTTTCCAGAAATATAACATTTTGATATGCTTACAAAACTGTCCAAAATGTATTTTACCATTAATGTTATATCAAAACTAACTGAAAGAGTGTTTCAGCGCTGCATACTATTTCTTAGAGTTAATTACAGATCGTCCACTTATAAATTCCTTTCTTTTATTATTTGATTGATAACAACGACGTTATATTTGTATTGTTCTGCCTGGCTTACGAGTTTATTGTCAATTTTGAAAAAAAAATTATTGTTCAGTTAGATAGTGGTGACTTTTCAAATGTCATGATTAAATATTAAGGAATTCTAACTGTTTCTGTGTTTTAATGTTGTTTAATCAACAACCAAACTGTTAATCAGTAGAAAACAATAAGACATTATTCATTTTGAAATGTGCATGAGTCAATTTTTTCCATATTGTTGTTTGTTTGAAAGTCGTGATGAACTTCAGCAATCTTACATTTTATTATGCCAAAAATATTGTCCCAAGTGTATATCTCCATTTACTTAATATATAAAAAATAACTTAAATATTGTTGAAACTGCATACTATTTCTTAAAGTGAATTGTTATATTTGTATTGTTTTGCCTTACTTTCAAGTTTATTTTCATTTTTGAAATATCGTTAATGTACAGCAGGGATTGGGTCGATTACTTTAAAATGTAATCGATTCAATTACAATTAGTTTGCTTATAAAATGTAATCGATTACATTACAATAACACCTTATTTCATATGTAATCGATTACCTTTGATTACTTTTCTTTAAAGTAATGATGATTACTTTAGATTACTTATGATTACATTGTATATTGCAATATCAAAGGTGTTTTTATAAATTTTTATCCTAAAAAAAAACTAACTTTGGGGATTTTTTGAAAGCATTCATTTATTCATCTTATTTGAAAGAATTTATCGATAAGTACAGTGTAACATGTGTAACTTGATAAAATAGCTATGGACAAGTGTCCTTTCTCTAAGTAAAAAAGTTAACTTTATCTTTTTCTTCTCATTTTTAACCAACTGCCTTATTAACAAAAAACCTGAACAAAAAAGGACAAATTAATTAAGTATAGTTTTATTGTCTGTTGGAATATAATTGACACATCCATTAATGCTTTACAGGTGTTAATCACTACTTGAGTTTTTCTTAACAAACAATAGGTAGGCTTTGGTATTAAAATTGTGTTGTCTTAATAACAATAGCAATGAAGTTAAACAGTGGTTAATTGTCATTATTTGTTTGAAATTATTTAATACTAAATCTAATTAATAATCTTTAGAAGTATTGTCAGGTGAAAACACAAAACAGCTTTGTAACGTAGGAAAGTATATACATTTTTGTTCAAATTAAGAAACAGTTTATTGTAATAAAAGATATTTGGTATTCATGAAACTTCTGATGTCACCTATTGTGTACTTTGCATATTGTTTGTAATACTATGCCATACATATACACTGTACATGTACTAGTTTATGCTGATGAGCCGGAAGGCTCAAAGTTAATAAAGAATAAAAATTAGAAAGCACATACTATATTCGAATTTATGATAATCGAAATTTATTCAATTTGTCAATAAATGAAATCTTGTTTTAGCCTCCATTTTGAATTAAGTGGGCTCATATAGTTTGTTCAAAGTCGAATTGGAACTAAATCTTTTTCTGCATTTGAATTTCAATGTAGTTACGTAAAAATATTGGGTTAACTTATATGAAATTGGAATTGATATCGGAAGTTTTAAATCAAGGAAACACATGCTTTCAAGGCAAATTCTTGAACCTCAAGAGGTCAATCTCATTATGTAGGCGAAACGCTTGTCTGGCGTATACTAAATTTAGTCCTGGTATCTATGATGAGTTTATTCACAACGAAATATAAGGGAAAGGCATTTTTGTTTAGTAAACTGTTAACAAAAAAACCCACTTGATAATACAAATGTGTTATATATATGATACAATTTATCACATGAAACAAGGTCCCAACATTGTGAATGCTAGTTTTAAGATTTTACATTCAAGCTTTGCATTTCTTAGTATAATTCAGCTACTTAGGGTCTAGTGCTTTCTCAATACTTTATATTATAAATTAAGCTAAAACTGAGGTGCTAATTTCAAGATTAAGAATACAAATAGTCCTCGGAGGCATTGAGCAAATTTATCTGCTAGCTTAATGTTAAAATTATTTGAGAAAAACACTAGTTTGATGAAAATATTGTCCTGATTAAATAAAACAAACAAATGTCATGTTTTTTTTTAATTTTTTCCTTTAAGATTGTGATGTGATTTAGACATTTAAGGAACACATATTGTCAGTCCTGACATTATTTGAACATTGGTATATTGTTTTCCATTATGTGTTATATTTTAAACTGAAACATTTTTTTTATTATTTTCTTTTGAAAAAACAACAACAAATTAATGACATTTGGAAATTTTATAACATTACCTGTCATATCATTTTCAAATATAGATTGACCGTCAACATGTATAAGTAACAGCTCTTTAAAACGTTAAGCAGCCAATTTTTATGTAGAAAATCCCTTAAAAAAAATTTATCAGTTAAAATAAAAATGTCACAAGAAAGGATGTGTTTGCCATTTGCAGTAATCAATGTCAGTTTCTAACAGTTAGTACCAGTTGTAGAAAAAGAAGCAAACGTTGAACACCAAATGTATGTCTAGACGATTTCTTATCAAAAACCAAAAAATAGACACTTAGAATGCATTAAGTAATGATACTGACTGTTGCTAATTACTTAATGTGTACCTTTTATCGACTCGTAATGATATATTTTATGTTCTTTTCTTTAGTGAATGGAAAATGGAATCTAATTTGAATGGACTTTTAATTCAAACTGGACTTGAAAACGCCGATTCTGTATATGAACTGTGCCTAGGATCTAAATTTTCCCCTAGCGAAATATTGAAGCGAGACTCAAATCTTACTCTACGTGATTGTCAAGTTACAGGCTGTGCGCAACGACTTTGGTTGAATCAAACATATGATTTAGATGGTATTGTCGCAACTTTTTCCTCTTTGAAAGACATCCTTGTTCCGTTTTCTTATTTGAATATACTACCGCGTGGTAGAAACAGTTTGATTCCAGTTTTCAATATATTACGAAAACACCTAAAACTGGAGGTATACAATAAAAAAGCTTTACAATACTTAAGATGGAGCCAAGGAATACAAATTGTAGGCGATCACGGTTTTCAGTTTTTGATTACTTTGTTACCGAAATCCGGACCACTGAGATTATTTAAGAATTTCAGCCGCCAACAAATTGAAAACTTGCAATTTGAATTTTACGAATCTTTTAGGTTATCATTAGCAAATAAATGCAAAGGTTTGCCAGAACAAGATATTACACGAAATACATTCAAGAAAAACAAAATAATTGATATAAGAACTTGGCATGTCTTACCAGATGACAGGGAATTTGTCTTAAATCTGTTATGCCAAACGGAAAACTCTCTACCTCGTGACGAAAATTTCGAATTCATCATCATAGCCCACCGTTTTGGGGACAGAAATAGCAACGCTATGAACATTACGGAATATGACACTGCAAACGCATCAACAACGATACATGCGGCCGTAACATTGTCATCCCCAATATTGAATCAAAATCTGTTTTGGTCACGAAGTGGTATACAGGACATAATTGGTGATCGTGGAACTTTATATTCGTCACTAAGTTTCCGCTCCTGTTGTAATTTCCAAACAAATTTAGACGGCAGAAGTATTGACATATCTGGAGATTTAAGACAGTTATGCACATGCCCTGAGACATTGCGATTTTTGCAAATGTATGCCGATTTGCCACATATGAGTTCATCTTCTATCCATCCCGTCTTCGGATGTATCGCTTCGTGTGGTGTATTACATGGTAATATTCAAAAAGCTCTTGAAAACAGAGCATCTGAATATTTAACGTCAATACAGGAAAATATACTTAAATTAGGAATTTCAAACGCAAGGCTTGAAATAGTGTGTGAAACCAAAAAAGAGAATATGCTATGTGCTGAAAGGTATATATCAAAAAGTGCACTGTCAGTCCTGTTAACAAAGCATCCAATCATTGTTCCAATTGTTAATGACTTATACAAGGAAAATTTTAGCTTCACAAAATCGATTCGCATGTTAGGAACATATTTATTAGAATCTCTAAGGGATCTTTATGTGAAAAATTGTAAGATGGGTGGATTTTTAAACGTTTGGAAATGTTACCAGTACGAGCTGGCATGTGAAATATTATTCAAAGGTCGACCTAACAGCGCCGCAGATAATAATTTTGGAATAAATTTAGGACCAGGAGGTTGTTTTCCAAGTCGCTGTTCGACTTGGGAACAAGGCTTTTTATGCCTTGATGATGCCACAGCCTGCGCATTTGATGAATGTTCCTTGCCACCTCTCACATTTTGGGCTTTAAGTGAATGCCAAAAGCAAAGCATTAAAAAGATTGTAAATTTTTCCGGTGTAATGGATGGCGGTATAATAGCTATTGGTATTCGGTCAGTGATCCTTTTAATACACGATTTACAGACAGATCCTAGCCGTATTGCCAAATGTGATCGCTCACTTTTATCGGATCTAAGAACACAAGACCTTCCATGTTGGGCTGTTCTAGCGGGACAAATAACTGTACATAATTTGTGTGGAAGACTTTGTAGAAAGAAAATCTATAAACCACCATTTGTATTTTGGCGAGCTATTGAATTCATCGAAATGCTGCAAATGAAACCTGTAGATGTTTTAGAGATTGGATTTAATCATTTTAAACTCAATTACTTTCCGGATGTTCGATTTACTGATAGAGCAAACAATAGCAAAATGCACTGGCCTAACAACGGAGTTGTACGAATAACAGGGTATAGCAATGAAAACTCTGTGTTAGCTAAAACAAGTCAGTTTTCAACAGATGTGATTTGGTTTCTTGAAAACGAAGGTTTAGTGCATATGTCAAAGTTTAGAGAATATTTGTCAGTACAGGACAATTTTACGTTTCCATGGATGTGCAGCATACTTGAAAAACTGTCCGATTATTCTGCAACAAACGATGTGTTATTACAGGTAATATCATATCTTTCATGTATAGGACTTTTACAAAATCGGTGGTATGTTCATTATTGTAAGTTCTCAAAGCTTCACAATAAAATATTAACTAGCATTCCAAAAATCGAGTCGGTCCTTCAAAGTCGTGAAATTCTTTCAAGATTTAGGCTTAATTCAATTCATAGATTGCATATTTTTAGATTGCATTCATCGTTAGAATTATCTATACCAGAACCAGTAACTAAGGTCAGCACAGTTTCATCAGAAGACGATTTAACGGACGATGATAATAGAATATCCACAGAAAACAAGGATGACTCAGATGACTCTAGTACAGAAGAACCTCCCAACATCGAACACGAGAACATATCAAAAGAAGGAAGACGACATTTACCAGCAGGACTAACTATGAAATGGAGTAGTAATGAAATTGAGGTCCTAGACTTTATTATATCCTTGAAAATACAATCTGAGAAAGATGCGTATATGCGTTATAAGGCCGCATGTACATCCAGACGTATTGCAGACCGTTCTTTTTCCGCATTTAAATCAAAATACCATCGTTTGATGAAATCATAAGAACCATTTATTGTTCTAATATCTGACTTAAATGAATGCTAGATTTATGAGAATCGGATTTATGATGCTCAATGGAGTCAAAGAAAAGAGACACATGACACATTTGTTAGTAGATATAATTTGTTTTATTTCAAGAAGCATAAAGCAATAGTTAATATTAAAATATTGAGTTGTCTTTTATTACAGATCGATTTGATTTGACATTATATTAATAACTTTTGTCATTATAAAATTAATTTTCTAATTCAGATATTATGACAATATGAATTCGTCGATAGGACGAAAGTAAACGTCATAATCAAAGCATGTCATGGTTAAGGCTTAGTGATGGGCCAATATACTTTTGAATATCAACATGTGCAAGTTATTTCTCAAGCATTTGTAGGCTATTTTTTAAGTTTAAGGTTAAAGTTAAGGTTAAGGTTGACGTTTACTCAACCTTAATCTTTATTTCAGCATATGTTGGCTCTTATTGAAGATTAGGATTGAGGTTTAAGCTTAATGTTAAGGTTAAGGTTAATTTTTCGTTTAATCGTTTAAAGGTTAAGGTTAACTTTCCATTTAACCTTAATCATTTCTTAAGCATTTGTAGGCTATTTTTTACGTTTAAGGTTAAAGTTAAGGTTAAGGTTGACGTTTACTCAACCTTAATCTTTATTTCAGCATATGCTATCTCTTATTGAAGATTAGAATTGAGTTTAAGCATAAGGTTAAGGTTAAGGTTAAGGTTAAGGTTAACTTTCCATTTAACCTTAATTATTTCTTAAGCATTTGTAGGCTATTTTTTAAGTTTAAGGTTAGAGTTAAGGTTAAGGTTGACTTTTACTCAACCTTGATTTTCATTTCAGCATATGTTGGCTCTTATTGAAGATTAGGATTGAGGTTAAGCATCAGGGTAATTTTAAGGTTAATTTTTCGTTTAACCGGTTACTGGTTAAAGGTTAAGGTTAAGGTTAAAGTTAACTTTCCATTTAACCTTAATTATTT
The DNA here is from genome assembly GCF_965363235.1 of Mytilus galloprovincialis. Lineage (NCBI taxonomy): Eukaryota > Metazoa > Mollusca > Bivalvia > Mytilida > Mytilidae > Mytilus > Mytilus galloprovincialis. The sequence continues at coordinate 22,680 of NW_027468020.1, forward strand.
CTTAAGCATTTGTAGGCTGTTTTTTAAGTTTAAGGTTAAAGTTAAGGTTAAGGTTGACGTTTCTCAACCATAATCTTTATTTCAGCATATGTTGGCTCTTATTGAAGATTAGGATTGAGTTTAAGCATAAGGTTAAGGTTAAGGTTAATTTTTCGTTTAACCGGTTAAAGGTTAAGGTTAAGGTTAAGGTTAACTTTCCATTTAACCTTAATCATTTCTTAAGCATTTGTAGGCTATTTTTTAAGTTTAAGGTTAAAGTTAAGGTTAAGGTTGACTTTTACTCAACCTTAATCTTTATTTCAGCATATGTTGGCTGTTATTGAAGATAAAAATTGAGGTTAAGCTTAAGGTTAATTTTTCGTTTAACCGGTTACTGGTTAAAGGTTAAGGTTAAGGTTAAGGTTAACATTCCATTTAACCTTAATTATTTCTTAAGCATTTGTAGGCTATTTTTTAAGTTTAAGGTTAAAGTTAAGGTTAAGGTTGACGTTTACTCAACCTTTATCTTAATTTCAACATATGTTGGCTCTTATTGAAGATTAGGATTGAGGTTAAGCATAAGGGTAATTTTGAGGTTAATTTTTTTGTTTAATCGGTTACTGGTTAAAGGTTAAGTTTAAGGTTAAGGTTTATTTTCCATTTAACCTTAATCATTTCTTAAGCATTTGTAGGTTTTTTTTTAAGTTTAAAGTTAAGGTTAAGGTTGACTTTGACTCAACCTTAATCTTTATTTAAGCATATATTGGCTCTTATTGAAGATTAGGATTGAGGTTAAGCTTAGGGTTGAGGTTAAGGTTAGGGTTAGGTTAGGGTTAGGGTTAAGTTTAGAGTTAGGGGTTAGGGGTTAGGGGTTAGGGGTTAGGGTTAGGTTATGGTTATGGTTATGGTTATGGTTACGGTTAGGGTTAGGGTTAGGGGTTAGGGGTTAGGGTTAGGGTTAGGGTTTAGTGTTTGGGTTAGGTTTAGGGTTAGGGCTACTGGTATTTATGTCGCCAAACAATTTAAAGCGACAAAATTTTATCTTTTTTTGTAATTTTTTTTTTTGGCCTGATCATAGAGGACACTTGATACCTAATAATGGATAGTAAGACATAAAAATGAAACAATAAAGGGTTGAAGTGCTATATTTGTTGCATTCAGCACCAATGGGTGCCAATATTGACCATTTTCTTGGTTATTACTTACTGGCATTCACATTTTATTGTGTTGGTACCTCAGAGTTGACAGTTTTAGACAGGTTAGAAGTCTACGGTTACTAAAAATTTTGTCGACAACTATAAGAATGTATATTGTGACACACATTGAGAGATTTATAAGTCTACGGTTACTTATATGTGTGTTGCGAAACAATTAAAAGCGACAATATTTCAACTTTATTATGACATTCTTGTTCTGGCCTGATCATAGAGGACAATTGTTACCTACAAATGGATTGTCAGACATATAAATGAAAGAATAAAGGTTTTTGAATTGCTAAATGTGTTGCATTCAGCACTATAGGGTGCCAATATTGACCATTTTCATGGTTATTAATTACCAGTATTAACAATTTATTCTGTCAGTACCTCATGATTGATACTTTTACACAGGTTTGAAGTCTACGGTTACTAAAACCTCTGCCGACAACTATAAGAATGCATTATTTGAGGTTTATAAGTCTACGGTTACTTATATTTATGTCGCGAAACAATTAAAAGCGACACAATTTCATATGTTTTATGATATTCTGACAATAAAGTAATATTTATGAGTTTATATGGATTCTCAGACACAAAATTGAAGAAATGAAGGTTTCAGGTTGCTGTATTTGTTGGCTGTATCTATAAATGGTGCCAAAATCTATCCTTTTTAGTGATACTTCTGTGCTGGCATGAACATTTTCTTCTTATGATGGATAATTTGACACAAAATGAGACCTGTATAAGTGTACGGTTACTTTTATTTGTGTCGATAACAAAAAAAGGCGACAGAATTTCTTTCTTTAGATTAATTTTCTTGTACCGGCTTGGTAATTAAGTACTCTTTGTACCTCAAGATTGAATGTTGGACATTTAAGTGAAGGATTGTTAATTTCAAATGGCTATATATGTTGTTACCATCAGTATAGGGTGCCAACATTGACCTTTTTCTTGCTGATTCTATACCGGCATCATATTTTATTCTTTTGGGTACATAGTTTTGAGTCTACAGAGTCTAAAAACCTTGTCAACAGATATAAAAAGTGCAAACATTTCTTCTTTTATATGATATTTAGGTACTTGTCTACTAAATGCCACATGCTCGAGTGTTTGACTAATTTTTTTTTTTTTATTATTTTTTTTTTTAAATGTATTGATTTCCCGTTGACTTTTACTCAACCTGAATCTTTATTTCAGCATATGTTGGCTCTTATTGAAGATTAGGATTGAGGTTAAGCATAAGGTTAATTTTAAGGTTAATTTTTCGTTTAACCGGTTACTGGTTAAAGGTTAAGGTTAAGGTTAAAGTTAACTTTCCATTTAACCTTAATTATTTCTTAAGCATTTGTATGCCATTTTGTAAGTTTAAGGTTAAAGTTAAGGTTAAGGTTGACGTTTACTCAACCTTAATCTTAATTTCAGCATACGTTGGCTCTTTTTGAAGATTAGGATTGAGTTTAAGCATAAGGTTAAGGTTAAGGTTAATTTTTCGTTTAACCGGTTACTGGTTAAAGGTTTAGGTTTAGGTTAAGGTTAAGGTTAACTCTCCATTTAACCTTAAATATTTCTTAAGCATTTGTAGGCTATTTTTTAAGTTTAAGGTTAAAGTTAAGGTTAAGGTTGACTTTTACTCAACCTTAATTTTTATTTCAGCATCTGTTGGCTCTTATTGAAGATTAGGATTGAGTTTAAGCATAAGGTTAAAGTTAAGGTTAATTTTTCGTTTAACCGGTTACTGGTTAAAGGTTAAGGTTAAGGTTAAAGTTAACTTTTCATTTAACCTTAATTATTTCTTAAGCATTTGTAGGCTATTTTTTAAGTTTAAGGTTAAAGTTAAGGATAAGGTTGACGTTTACTCAACCATAATCTTTATTTCAGCATACGTTGGCTCTTATTGAAGATTAGGATTGAGTTTAAGCATAAGGTTAAGGTTAAGGTAAATTTTTCGTTTAACCGGTTACTGGTTAAAGGTTAAGGTTTAGGTTAAGGTTAACTCTCTATTTAACCTTAATTATTTCTTAAGCATTTGTAGGCTATTTTTTAAGTTTAAGGTTAAAGTTGACTTTTACTCAACCTTAATCTTTATTTCAGCATCTGTCGGCTCTGATTGAAGATTAGGATTAAGGTTCTGCATAAGGTTAATTTTAAGGTTAATTTTTCGTTTAACCGGTTACTGGTTAAAGGTTAAGGTTAAGGTTAAAGTTAACTTTCCATTTAACCTTAATTATTTCTTAAGCATTTGTAGGCTATTTTTTAAGTTTAAGGTTAAAGTTAAGGTTAAGGTTGACGTTTACTCAACCTTAATCTTAATTTCAGCATACGTTGGCTCTTATTGAAGATTAGGATTGAGTTTAAGCATAAGGTTAAAGTTAAGGTTAATTTTTCGTTTAACCGGTTACTGGTTAAAGGTTAAGGTTAAGGTTAAAGTTAACTTTTCATTTAACCTTAATTATTTCTTAAGCATTTGTAGGCTATTTTTTAAGTTTAAGGTTAAAGTTAAGGTTAAGGTTGACGTTTACTCAACCATAATCTTTATTTCAGCATACGTTGGCTCTTATTGAAGATTAGGATTGAGTTTAAGCATAAGGTTAAGGTTAAGGTTAATTTTTCGTTTAACCGGTCACTGGTTAAAGGTTAAGGTTTAGGTTAAGGTTAAGGTTAACTCTCTATTTAACCTTAATTATTTCTTAAGCATTTGTAGGCTATTTTTTAAGTTTAAGGTTAAAGTTGACTTTTACTCAACCTTAATCTTTATTTCAGCATCTGTCGGCTCTGATTGAAGATTAGGATTAAGGTTCTGCATAAGGTTAATTTTAAGGTTAATTTTTCGTTTAACCGGTTACTGGTTAAAGGTTAAGGTTTAGGTTTAGGTTTAGGTTAAGGTTAACTCTCCATTTAACCTCAATTATTTCTTAAGCATTTGTAGGCTATTTTTTAAGTTTAAGGTTAAAGTTAAGGTTAAGGTTGACTTTAACTCAACCTTAATCTTTATTTCAGCATCTGTTGGCTCTTATTGAAGATTAGGATTGAGTTTAAGCATAAGGTTAAAGTTAAGGTTAATTTTTCGTTTAACCGGTTACTGGTTAAAGGTTAAGGTTAAGGTTAAAGTTAACTTTCCATTTAACCTTAATTATTTCTTAAGCATTTGTAGGCTATTTTTTAAGTTTAAGGTTAAAGTTAAGGTTAAGGTTGACGTTTACTCAACGATAATCTTTATTTCAGCATACGTTGGCTCTTATTGAAGATTAGGATTGAGTTTAAGCATAAGGTTAAGGTTAAGGTTAATTTTTCGTTTAACCGGTTACTGGTTAAAGGTTAAGGTTTAGGTTAAGGTTAAGGTTAACTCTCTATTTAACCTTAATTATTTCTTAAGCATTTGTTGGCTATTTTTTAAGTTTAAGGTTAAAGTTGACTTTTACTCAACCTTAATCTTTATTTCAGCATCTGTCGGCTCTGATTGAAGATTAGGATTAAGGTTCTGCATAAGGTTAATTTTAAGGTTAATTTTTCGTTTAACTGGTTACTGGTTAAAGGTTAAGGTTAAGGTTAAAGTTAACTTTCCATTTAACCTTAATTATTTCTTAAGCATTTGTAGGCTATTTTTTAAGTTTAAGGTTAAAGTTAAGGTTAAGGTTGACGTTTACTCAACGATAATCTTTATTTCAGCATACGTTGGCTCTTATTGAAGATTAGGATTGAGTTTAAGCATAAGGTTAAGGTTAAGGTTAATTTTTCGTTTAACCGGTTACTGGTTAAAGGTTCAGGTTTAGGTTAATGTTAAGGTTAACTCTCTATTTAACCTTAATTATTTCTTAAGCATTTGTTGGCTATTTTTTAAGTTTAAGGTTAAAGTTGACTTTTACTCAACCTTAATCTTTATTTCAGCATCTGTCGGCTCTGATTGAAGATTAGGATTAAGGTTCTGCATAAGGTTAATTTTAAGGTTAATTTTTCGTTTAACTGGTTACTGGTTAAAGGTTAAGGTTAAGGTTAAAGTTAACTTTCCATTTAACCTTAATTATTTCTTAAGCATTTGTAGGCTATTTTTTAAGTTTAAGGTTAAAGTTAAGGTTAAGGTTGACGTTTACTCAACCTTAATCTTAATTTCAGCATACGTTGGCTCTTATTGAAGATTAGGATTGAGTTTAAGCATAAGGTTAAGGTTAAGGTTAATTTTTCGTTGAACCGGTTACTGGTTAAAGGTTAAGGTTTAGGTTAAGGTTAAGGTTAACTCTCCATTTAACCTTAATTATTTCTTAGGGTTAGGGTTAGGGTTAGGGTTAGGGTTAGGGTTAGGTTTAGGGTTAGGGTTAGGGTTAGGGACAGGGTTAGGGGGTTTTTACTACACTGCAACTGAGTTGCACTAAGGGAGATAATTTGTTTTTAGTATAAACCTGGCTGATATGAAATGAACCCAGAAAATAAAATTCAAGTGACTTTGTTATATTTGCGCATGTGCTTTTAAGGTTAATTTTTCGTTTAACCGGTTACTGGTTAAAGGTTAAGGTTTAGGGTAAGGTTAAATTTCCATTTAACCTTAATTATTTCTTAAGCATTTGTAGGCTATTTTTTAAGTTTAAGGTTAAAGTTAAGGTTAAGGTTGACGTTTACTCAACCTTAATCTTAATTTCAGCATATGTTGGCTCTTATTAAAGATTAGGATTGAGGTTAAGCATAAGGGTAATTTTAAGGTTAATTTTTGTGTTTAACCGGTTACTGGTTAAAGGTTAAGGTTAAGGTTAAGGTTAATTTTCCATTTAACCTTAGGTTTAGGGTTAGGGTTAGGGTTAGGGGTTTTTTACTAGACTGCAACTGAGTTGCACTAAGGGAGATAATTTGTTTTTAGTATAAACCTGGCTGATATGAAATGAACCCAGAAAATAAAATTCAAGTGACTTTGTTATATTTGCGCATGTGCTTTTAAGGTTAATTTTTCGTTTAACCGGTTACTGGTTAAAGGTTAAGGTTTAGGGTAAGGTTAAATTTCCATTTAACCTTAATTATTTCATAAGCATTTGTAGGCTATTTTTTAAGTTTAAGGTTAAAGTTAAGGTTAAGGTTGACGTTTACTCAACCTTAATCTTAATTTCAGCATATGTTGGCTCTTATTACAGATTAGGATTGAGGTTAAGCATAAGGGTAATTTTAAGGTTAATTTTTGTGTTTAACCGGTTACTGGTTAAAGGTTAAGGTTAAGGTTAAGGTTAATTTTCCATTTAACCTTAGGGTTAGGGTTAGGGTTAGGGTTAGGGTTAGGTTAGGGTTAGGGTTAGGGTTAGGGTTAGGGTTAGGGTAAGGGGGTTTTTACTAGACTGCAACTGAGTTGCACTAAGGGAGATAATTTGTTTTTAGTATAAACCTGGCTGATATGAAATGAACCCAGAAAATAAAATTCAAGTGACTTTGTTATATTTGCGCATGTGCTTTTAAGGTTAATTTTTCGTTTAACCGGTTACTGGTTAAAGGTTAAGGTTTAGGGTAAGGTTAAATTTCCATTTAACCTTAATTATTTCTTAAGCATTTGTAGGCTATTTTTTAAGTTTAAGGTTAAAGTTAAGGTTAAGGTTGACGTTTACTCATCCTGAATCTTAATTTCAGCATATGTTGGCTCTTATTAAAGATTAGGATTGAGGTTAAGCATAAGGGTAATTTTAAGGTTAATTTTTGTGTTTAACCGGTTACTGGTTAAAGGTTAAGGTTAAGGTTAAGGTTAATTTTCCATTTAACCTTAGGGTTAGGGTTAGGGTTAGGGTTAGGGTTAGGTTAGGGTTAGTGTTAGGGTTAGGGTTAGGGTTAGGGGTTTTTTACTAGACTGCAACTGAGTTGCACTAAGGGAGATAATTTGTTTTTAGTATAAACCTGGCTGATATGAAATGAACCCAGAAAATAAAATTCAAGTGACTTTGTTATATTTGCGCATGTGCTTTTAAGGTTAATTTTTCGTTTAACCGGTTACTGGTTAAAGGTTAAGGTTTAGGGTAAGGTTAAATTTCCATTTAACCTTAATTATTTCTTAAGCATTTGTAGGCTATTTTTTAAGTTTAAGGTTAAAGTTAAGGTTAAGGTTGACGTTTACTCAACCTTAATCTTAATTTCAGCATATGTTGGCTCTTATTAAAGATTAGGATTGAGGTTAAGCATAAGGGTAATTTTAAGGTTAAATTTTGTGTTTAACCGGTTACTGGTTAAAGGTTAAGGTTAAGGTTAAGGTTAATTTTCCATTTAACCTTAGGGTTAGGGTTAGGGTTAGGGTTAGGGTTAGGGTTAGGGTTAGGGTTAGGGTTAGGGGTTTTTTTCTAGACTGCAACTGAGTTGCACTAAGGGAGATAATTTGTTTTTAGTATAAACCTGGCTGATATGAAATGAACCCAGAAAATAAAATTCAAGTGACTTTGTTATATTTGCGCATGTGCTTTTAAGGTTAATTTTTCGTTTAACCGGTTACTGGTTAAAGGTTAAGGTTAGGGTTAGGGTTAGGGTTAGGGTTAGGGTTAGGGTTAGGGTTAGGGTTAGGGTTAGGGTTAGGGTTAGGGTTAGGGTTAGGGGTTTTTTACTAGACTGCAACTGAGTTGCACTAAGGGAGATAATTTGTTTTTAGTATAAACCTGGCTGATATGAAATGAACCCAGAAAATAAAATTCAAGTGACTTTGTTATATTTGCGCATGTGCTTTTAAGGGTTAGGGTTAGGGTTAGGGTTAGGGTTAGGGTTAGGGTTAGGGTTAGGGTTAGGGTTAGGGTTAGGGTTAGGGTTAGGGTTAGGGTTAGGGTTAGGGTTTAGGGTTAGGGTTAGGGTTAGGGTTAGGGTTAGGGTTAGGGTTAGGGTTAGGGTTAGGGTTAGGGTTAGGGTTAGGGTTAGGGTTAGGGTTAGGGTTAGGGTTAGGGTTAGGGTTAGGGTTAGGGTTAGGGTTAGGGTTAGGGTTAGGGTTAGGGTTAGGGTTAGGGTTAGGGTTAGGGTTAGGGTTAGGGTTAGGGTTAGGGTTAGGGTTAGGGTTAGGGTTAGGGTTAGGGTTAGGGTTAGGGTTAGGGTTAGGGTTAGGGTTAGGGTTAGGGTTAGGGTTAGGGTTAGGGTTAGGGTTAGGGTTAGGGTTAGGGTTAGGGTTAGGGTTAGGGTTAGGGTTAGGGTTAGGGTTAGGGTTAGGGTTAGGGTTAGGGTTAGGGTTAGGGTTAGGGTTAGGGTTAGGGTTAGGGTTAGGGTTAGGGTTAGGGTTAGGGTTAGGGTTAGGGTTAGGGTTAGGGTTAGGGTTAGGGTTAGGGTTAGGGTTAGGGTTAGGGTTAGGGTTAGGGTTAGGGTTAGGGTTAGGGTTAGGGTTAGGGGGTTTTTACTAGACTGCAACTGAGTTGCACTAAGGGAGATAATTTGTTTTTAGTAGAAACCTGGCTTATATGAAATGAACCCAGAAAATAAAATTCAAGTGACTTTGTTGTATTTGCGCATGTGCATAAATTTAAGAGTTAAATGGCGATACGATTTTTGAGCTACATGACGTCATAGTACGTAACGAAAATATTAGAAATAATGTAAATGCATACATACATACATACATAAATACATACATACATACATACATACCTACATAGACACATCCATATATACACACACACAAACAAACAAACAAACAAACAAACATACATACATACATACATACATACATACATACATACATACATACATACATACATACATACATACATACATACATACATACATACATACATACATACATACATACATACATACATACATACATACATACATACATACATACATACATACATACATACAAACATACATACAAACATGCATACATGCATACTCCATGTACATACATACATAAATACATACATACACACATACGTACATACATACATACATTTTTTTCCACATAAATGAGACCGTTAGTTTCCTCGTTTCAATTGTTTTACATTGTCTTATCGGGGCCTTTTATAGATGACTATACGGTATGGGCTTTGCTCATTGTTGAAGGCCGTACGGTTACCTATAGTCGTTAAGGTTTGTGTCATTTTGGTCTTTTGTGGATAGTTGTCTCATTGGCAATTATACCACATCTTCTTTCTTCTATAAATACACACATACAAATATAAAAAAGAAGATGTGGTATGATTGCCAATGAGACAACTATCCACAATAGACCAAAATGAAACAGACATTAACAACTATAGGTCACCGTAAATAATGCTTACACACAGACAGACAGACACACAGACTCAAAAACAGAGAGACATGCATTATCAATTTTGTACATACATACATGGACATATATCTGCAGACGACATAAGCATAGCGACCTACGCATATACAGAGGCGATTATCATGCGCACTCATGTTATTTGCATGATATACGTTATAAACATATGTAACCAAAGAGCAGAGCTACATTAAAAAATGGTTTATAAGATGTATGTGCATTATACATGTCTGAGGTCTGGAGGACATAAGGTGGTGTGGTGGTACGTGCAAGGCAAGCGGCTCATACACAGCTACCGTAATTAAAAGGGATGTAAAGAGTCACCATTTTGAAAAGGTTAATGATATCTTTTCATAATGTATATTCTTCATGTCTGAGTGACATTGTGTACTGAAGAAGATACATAGAGTCACTGCTTATGCGCATCCATGTCATTTGGTTAATATGATGTATAAGCCTTAAACGGTCCGAGTCAGGTATGAACATTGGATCGATTTTTTTACTTTTATTATTGATGTGTTCATGTGTCTGTGTAAACAAGAGTGAAACCAAATTTGTTAGCTGCATGACATTGAACGACGTAAAATAGTTCTTGGAACCTACACGCATACTCACATATACGCATATAAATATAGATTATAACTTGGCATTTTTAATTTCAGACCTCTTATCAGCCTTAGGTCATGACATTAGCCTAAGAGCCTGATGGACTGATAGAGGGTCTGATATGAAAAATGATATGTTGTTCTTTTTATCATGAACGTCAACAGAATACATACTAACAAAGACTTCTTAAAATGCTTTTGTTGTAATATATGTTTTGCATTTCTTAATAGTATAATTTCTTTATACCTAATGATTTCTTTTTGTTAAATCTTGTTATGTTTTACACATACAAACGTACCATTTAGGTATATTTTCCGGAATTTACTGAATGACATCAAAATGTCATGCGATACGTTACAGCAACGCATGCGATAATAAGCCGAAGCGGTTGATTTGAAACAGAAGCATATGATATAAACAGTAGGCAGTCGATAACAGAAGTCATATCACACGGGTAAGGCAATTCTTCAAATTTGATAAATAAATATATGAACAAATTTGTTTTATCATGGGGTACACTTATATCATTATTTTCTATAATTATATGATAAACATACAAACATGCATGTAAAATGCACACCTACAAAAAACAAAGACACATACAAACGTACGAACATACACACATACATACACTCAGTCAGGAATTCGTCAAAACCATGCGAGACGCAACATCTAGTGTGATCTCATTATGTCATCAAAATTAAAATTTTGATATTGTCATCTCGATCTTACGTATGATCATTGCCTTATGTTTTTATTGTACACAATGCTAGTAGTTATATTATGCGTAATTATAAATCAATCATCCCTTTTAAAAATAGTGATCTCTAATCCTTCATAACGCACACGGGGTTGTGGACTGAATATCGGCGTTGATGGCTTCAATGTGAACATTTGTAAAGCAGGAAAGGTCGTAGGAGATCATATCACCAACATTTGCAGGGATATTGATTTCCTTAGCTATTTTTTGCAACAGACACCAGAAACCAACTTATTTTTATTGTGTTCTTCTTTTGACAGACGGGTATGGTAAGAATAAAAAAAAAATACTTTGCCTTGTCATTGTACAACAAACGATTACTAAGGTAACAGGCGTGCAGCAGAGACCCAAAGCGTTGTATTGATTTTACTAGCTAGAACGACCATTGTTATGATATTTACACCTGGTTTGAACCTATGACAGAATAAACTTAGTCTATAGGTTAAAATAGTCCTGGGTCAATATGTTAAATATTAGCGTTTTGCTCTTAGATATATAGGGTAGCAGTCGGACAACAATAGTGTTTTAACTTACGATTGTCCAAAAATTGGATGTAGGAATCTAACCGGGTACCTTAGCCTTATAATAAGCAATATCTTACATTTTGGCACCCTTGCGTGATGCTCACAGAATATCAAACCCTTTAGGGTATTTTGCCATAGGGTGATTTTCTGGCTATTGAAGTTGGTTTATTGTTTTTTCCTGGCTTATCACTGGTCGAATTTTTTTGAGAAGCCTTTGCATAATAAGTCATGACCTTTTGAATTTCATTTGCAAGGGATTTTTATAAGATGAGGTTACTGTTCAGGTAAAGGTATTAAGTTATTATTTAACCTTAACGTTATTTGATGGTCAGTTGGTTTGTTAACGATTCACATTAAAGGTACAGGTAAATTCAAGGTTAATAAAAAAAAGTTCCGGTTAAGGTTAACAAATGGTTAATGTTAAATTTAAGGTGTTTTTAACATTAATGTTCATAGATGGTTAATTGATAAATGAAAATTCAGATAAAAGCTTGCGATAGCCTTGATGTTATTTCAATGATAGATAAGTTTAATGTGTAGGTTTAGGTTAAGGTTAATGTAAAAATTAAGATTATAGTTGAAGTTAACATTTAGTTAAAGGTTAAATTGAAGTTATGTCAGAAGAATAAATGGTAGTTGAAAATTCAGATTAACGATTGAAATTTTGTTTTAAGATTGATGTAGCCTTTAAATTAATTGAAGGTTAAAAAATGTCAAAGTTTCAGTTAAGGTTATTGTGTAAGTAAATGTTGAGGTTAAGGGTAAGGTATGCTTTTACCTCAATGTTTATTGAGGATGCATTGATAGTTGCAAATTCAGATCACAGGTGGAAGTACTCTTATGTGAACTAGTATTGGTCTATTGGTGTTTTTCTTATTTTGCAAAATCGTTTTCAATTCATTTTCGATCTATTTGTTGGACTGTCCCTCTGATATCATTCGTCTCTCTTTTTTAAGGTTAATTGAAGATATAAAAGAGTTAAGGTTTAGGTTAACATTAATGTTAATGTTAAGCTTAAGTTTAAGGTTAAAGTGAAGGTATGTTTTAAACGTATTGTTTATAGTTGAGGTAGCTTATTTGTTAATTCAAGGTAAGAGAAAGTGAAGGTTTATGTTTAGGCTACGGTTAAGGTTAATGTTAAGGTTAAAGGTAAGAAAAAGGTGAAGGTTACTGTCAATTTTAGGGTATATCATGGTAGTTTAATTGTAAGGTTGATTGAAGGTAATATTCTTGGACGGTAAAGGATTAGGGTTGTGAATAAGGTCAACGGTAAACAGTATGGTTACAGTTAAGTTTAAGACAAGATTTCATCTTTGCGCATGTACACCTGGTAAGGGTGCGTGTGCAAACTGACGAATTAAAGGAAGTTATGAGTAGAAAGGACACTTCTATATATTTTGTGTTATGGATTATAAATTACTTAAAACAGGTAAGTAACATTCGTTTGTTTTACAAATGGACGCAGGTTTTTGGTATTTATATTAAAAAATTGAGACCAGATTTTGTATGAATATGTTTTGTTTTAATCACTTCTCAGTCGACATTTTGGATACATGGCGTAAGCTTTACCAACGAAATATTTTATTATTTAACTGACTCCGACTTTTCGTTTGAGTATAGATAGATTATTTGGTCTCTGTTGGTGTTCTATATTACCAGAATTGAATGTAGTTAACATTATGTTAAGGAATTCTGTACAACGCTTTCCAACGATGCATTTTGTACTAGGTTTTGTGTATTCCTTTATTCATTTTAGGCATGGCGTTGTCAGTTTGTTTTCAGTTGATACCCTTTGGTATCTTTCGTCCTTTTTTAATCAGAAATGTGGAACTCGGAGTATCCAATTTTTGAAATTATGATACAAGTATTATGTACACGATGTATAAACCTTGAGATGAATGTATTTAACTTAAATAACAAGCTTATAATGATGTACGTAAAGAGTCCAAGCAACGTGAAGACTATCTAAAATTTCTTATTTATACACTTGAATGAGTGCAGTAAAGGATTTATTCTGAAATTTGTAGACTTGCGAAGATCAAATAGAAGAATATTAAAAATTGAAGATTATATAAATAGTAAATCAGATCGAGAAGGGTTTTTGGTAAGAAAGATTGACGACATAAAAGGTAAATATTAGTTATTCTGTTTATTTAGACCTTATGCGTACACTGTTTTATTTTTCAGTGTGTTAATATGTCGTTTCATTGTAATCCTTGAATAGGTGTTTCAGAAAAGTTAAATTACGGATGACTTGTGTGTCTTCAATTTATATTCATTTGCGGTACCTTTAACCTTTGTATTTCAAGTTTTCTGTTCTCGATTTGATCTTTAAAGAAGTGTTTTTCTTTATTTTAATATGCATTAAATTCATAAAAATGCGGTGAATTTTTTTTCTTCATACTTTGCTAAAAATTTTGAAAATAATAAATTTCAAATTATACACGTTCTCTAGTATAAGTATTCAACTATTTGTGATGAAAATATTTTCTAAAATGATTTCTTTTTCGAAAAAAAATATAGTTTACTAACAAACTATTTATTAATATTATATTTGACCTAATCAATCAATCATCGTTATGTAGTTTAAATTTTTTTGAGCTGTTTGATGTGTATATTTGTCGTTTACCATTTATAAAAGGAAGAGGTGTGTTTACCACAAAACCGATTGAAAAAGGCGAGTTTCTGTTTGAATATCGCGGAAATTTAACAACAGTTGATCCAGGCTTCAACGAGTATGCATTCGAGTTTCTTTGGAATTCAAGAAAATGTTGGTAAGTTTAAACTTTTTATGCTAAATGATTTTATTTTTCTTGTCGACTTCAAAACTATATGGTAGCGGTTTGAACACGTATATGACATTAAAGTGGTATTGGGATATTTCGCCATCTTGTAAAAAATCAGTGAACCTAATGTCTAGTGTCTGTTAATTAAGTAAAAAAAATATCATACAAAAATGCAGATAATTGAATGAACACTGTCATTTGAAAAAAAGAATTCGCAATTAATTTTGGTTTAAAAAAAATGCCATTTGAATGGGAGTAAACTCTGGAAAAGTGCATCTTCTGAAGAAATTTACATGGAATTTTCCAATTTCGTATTTAACCGGGAAAAAAAACGTATGTTGACTTTATCCCTTATTTTGATATTCTCAATTTTGTGTGTTTTATTTTACTATTCTATCAAGTAGTGTAGCTTCTAATTGCATACTGATGTTATTATCCGTCTAAGCCATACACAATGTGCCACAACCTGTAGCTTGATAAATTACATGATGACCTATCGTTTTTAGTATACTTTGGAACATATATTACTATACAATAGGTTTTGGCAAAATGAGCCAATTCTATCCTTTCATTTGAGACTCGCGTACCGTACCGCCTAAAGGAAAACAATACGGTTTTTTGTTGTGTTGATTATTCATTTCTTGAATTTTGGTATTCATGCAATTGCAAGAAACTTCGATATTTCAATTGCAATAATCTGCTCCTTTCTATCACACAATTGCCTTTTTCGTATAGAGTCGACTTTATAAACGATCCTTTGTAGTAAAATAGAAGAAAAACATTTGCTTCAGATCTTTAATATTAGTATCACGCTATTTAGATATATTTCTTTAAGTTTATTTATAACTCATCATTTATCCAAATCAAGAATACCAGAAATTAAACCAGTTCTGGCCTGATTCCTACCTTGATGTATTTTAATGTATCGAAAATGACCTCAAACCTTTCACCGACTGAAACTATACCTAGTATCTTAATATTTACCTTTTAACCATCACATTTACTTCTAACATAAATTATTAACCTTAATAGTTAATTCTAACCTTTAACTTCAACCGTTCTAGTTAATGGTAACCTTAATCTTTGAACTTATCATTATACCGTAACCTAAAAACCCATAACTTTTACAATTCACTGGAATCATAACTTAAGTTAATTTGTTATATTCGCACCATTAAGCTACAGTTTAACAGTAAGATGTTCTTTCCATCATTGCAGGATCGATGCATCTAATGACGACAAATCCTTGGGAAGGCTAGTAAACGATGACGAGAATGATAGTAACTCTATTGTTAAGAGAATAATGGTCGGTGGTCTTCCCCATCTTTGTTTCTATGCTAAAAGAACAATCAGCGAAGGTGAAGAAGTAACATTCACATACTTTCAAGGAGATTATGACCAGTTTCCTTGGCGGTTAAAGGTAAGTACTATTTACTTCAGGATTTGTTAATGACAAAATATGTGAATGCATACAGATATCGAGTCTAGTTCAAGTTTAAAGGTTAAAATTGATGGTTAAGGTGATAGTTTTATTAAAAGGTTAAGGTAAAATCTAAAAGTTAAGGTTATAATGAATATTATCTAAAGGTTGCTGTTGACATTCAAATTATGTATGCACATGTACAGTTCACAAAACGCTTCTGTTGATGCTTAGTTGATCGTCGGATAAGTGTTTATCTTGTGATTGATATATAATACCATTGTGGAGAAATTTTCATAAAAGGTAAGCATTTACGCCTTTACATCAGAATCATTCTAAGGATTGTTTAAAACGACGCCTTCGTCCATTGATTTGATTGAGCACACACAGTCAATCTGATGAAAACTAAAGATTAATCCTTGAAGTTTAATGTACGAAATCATTCCATTACAACGTTAAATTTTTATCATTTCTGAAACCAATACATCAGTATACATTTACATATGAATATCATAGCGTGGTCAATTATCACCCTTATATTTATAAAAACACTTTTCGTAAATATGAAAAAAAGGAAGATGTGGTTTGATTAGTAATGGGACAAATCTCCACTTGTGACCAAAATGAAACAGTAATAAACAACTATAGGTCACCGTACGGTTTTCGACAATGAGCAAAGCCCATGCCGTGTAGTACGCTATACAAGATCCCGAAATGACAAAGTAAAACAATTCAAACGTAAAAACTAATGTACCACATTAACAAACAACAACCACTGAATTACAGGCTCTTGACTTAGGACAGGCACTTACATAGAGAATCGGGTGGAGTTTAACATGTTAGCGGGATCCCATTCATCCCCCAAACCTGGGACAGTGGTATAACATTACAACATATGAAAAACCTATACAAATCACTTAAAATATGCGTAAATCATCAGATGGACAAAAATTCAAGTGGACTACAACACTGCACTAGAAACTTTTTCTCTCTACCCATAAGAATCAGTCAGGAGTGACACAATTTTCCTAACTTGCTCTCACCCTAACTTTTTATTTTGTCTTAATTCGGTGTGTTGTATATGTTAACGGCAATCAGTGAAATTAGGTAATAAGATTAAATCCTAGGCAATAAGCTAACGCCTAGGCATTCAGTTATTGCCTGAAATTTTCAGGCATTAAGCTTATTTCCTGAAATTTGAAGATGATTATTCATCCTATTGCCGAACATAACTTGAAGTTATTTTAGTAAGTGATTTCTTCTTCATATTAAGTCGTTTGTTAATAATATTTCTAAAATTACATGTATTAATATTCATTCATTTGACAGATCTTCAAAAGTCTGTTTAATTAGTTATTTTAACAGTTTTACAAAATATTAAAAAGATTTAAAATGAAAAACAAGCGGTTGTATCCAATTAAAAAAAGGGGGGGATTTTATAGAATAATTATATTATTTGTTTGAAAATTTGTACACTTCGCTAGTCGAGCTGGTTAGAAATGCACAAAAGTAGGCAGCATTAGGATATGATTGTTTGCTCACACCATTTTCCATTTATTGGATAAGTAAGTGTTCTTCGTTCACATTTCTGAACTTGTGATATTAAAAAGAATTCGACACAAATTTCTATTAAGTTTTCATATTTTTAGATTATTATTTGAAGCGTTTAAATACAAATAACATATTTTATTAGTGTTTCTATTTGCGGTCTCTTGTGGACAGTTATCTCATTGGCAATCATACCATATCTTCTTTTTATATATATTTAGAATGAAATTGGGCCCTATAGTTTGGCATCAGTGCAATATTATTTTTTTTCTTTTGCAGTAATCAAATAAAATATTTGAAGTACTCAGTATCTATATGAAAAATGTACGATTATATTAACTAATTACAATTCAAATCTAATATAAAACGTTGTTGAAAAAGAATTCAGTTATTGCTTTATTTTAATACACATAATAAACAGCCATAAGATTTCAGTACTTTATGAACATCAGAATTAGTTGTTTTTCATTAAATAGATTGAATTTAAGGGAAAAGATACTAAATTTTTGTAGGCGTTGTCTGAAATCCAAATACTTCTTCGTATGATTTAAAAAAATCAACCTCAATTGCTATCAGTCGTTTGACATGCCTTTTCATAAGTTATTTTGAATAAAATGTTTAATTCTTGAAGGATAGATAAGCAAAATATTTGGTTTTTGTTGAACAATAAAATTGAGAACGGAAATGGGGAATGTGTCAAAGAGACAACAACCCGACCACAGAAAAGACAACAACAGAAGGTCATCAACAGGTCTTCAGTGTAGCGATAAATTTCAGCACCCGGAGGCGTCCTTCAGCTGGCCCCTAAACAATTATACACTTGTTCAGTGATAATGAACGCCATACTAAACTCCAAATTGTACACAAGAAACTAAAATTAAAAATAATACAAGACTGACAAAGGCTAGAGGCTCCTGACTTGGGACATGCGCAAAAATGCAGCGGGGTTAAACATGTTTATGAGATCTTAACCCTTCCCTATACCTCTAGCCAATGTAGAAAAGTAAACGCATAACAATACGCACATCAAAATTCAATTCAAGAGAAATCCGAGTCTGATGTCAGAAGATGTAACCAAAGAAAATGACAGTAATACATAAATAGCAACAGACTGCTAGCAGTTAACTGACATGCCAGCTCCAGACTTGACTTCAATCAAACTGATTGAAAGATTATGTCTTCATCATATGAATATCAGGCACAATCCTTCCCGTTAGAGGTTTCGTATCATACCATCATAACATATATGAAAAGAACATAACCCGTGGCATGCCAACAACTAGTTTTTGAATAAATGAGTTCAGTTCCGATGCAACGACCCTATAAGTGAATCAATATTAACGCCAAAATATGCAATCTTTAATGACCTGACAACAGTTTCGTATCTATATCCCTTTTTAATACGTCTTTTTAAAGGTTTTGATAGTTTCTAAGGGAAATACTGACATGTTTGTGCTTTATAAAGAAGATTTCCATAAAAAATTGGATGTGAAATACCAGAACGTATAAGAAGTCTACATGTTGAGCTATATTTTCAAATGATGTCGGAATTTTTTTTCCCCATTAAATTAAAAGGTTATCAGAGACGATATACTAAAAGGATGTTTACTTTGTTAAGATTTAGCAAAACTATTCTGCTTTTGATAAAAGATGAAGGTTTTTTTATTTGTAATAACATTTTTTAAGGCTTCATTATAAGTTTGTCTTAAGAATCAAGATATAATCAGAACTTAAATACTTCAAGTTTTGTTTCAGTAGAACAAGAATGCAGTTATTGTAAATACAAATCAGGAGCCAACATTAGATTCAGTATTTTTTGTACATCAAGATTTTTTTTTCATAAAATATGCTCAATTCCAATCATTCTTTGTAAATGTCTTTTGGTAATTAAGTTTGAATAAAATGTTGGTAGTTGAAAGATACATATGCATCAACTTTTGATTTTGTTAAATAAGAATTCAATTATTTCTTTATTTTAATGAAAATCATTGATCACCATTGTATTGTTGTAGTTGATGTAGTTAAGGAATATTTATTTTTAATTACGGTTAAAGAACATCAGTAAAAAATATTCCAGTTGTTGTTCGCATTGTTTAAAATTGCAAATATTTCTTATTTTATTAAAGTAAATAATTATCAAAGGTACCAGGACTATAAGACGCGCGTTTCGTCTACATAAGACTCATCAGTGTCGCTCATTACACATTTTTAAAAAGCCAAACAAGAACAAAGTTGAAGAGCCTTGAGGATCCAAAATTAATAATTGCAGCAATTATACTTGTAATTTGTTAATTTTATGGTGGCGATTAAGATAATAAAAATGATTTTTAAGATTATAAGGATAAAAAACTTTGATAATTGAAAACCATGTTACACCAAAATGTTTAAGAACGGCTACTTTAATTTATTTCCCATAGACACACCGTTTTAGAACTGTCCGGAATTGAAATATAACTTTATATAATTAAGTTTAAAACTGATTGGTTGTAAATCAAATAACCATTAGTTTTATAACTTTAAAGGATTAAACTTGTATCGACACTGATGTAATCAGAAGAAACTTCATTCTTTGTTCAAGTTTTCAAAAACCTCCAAACATTATAAATTGCGTGTGAATTTATCAATCTCCACAATTAATAACTGTTTATAACCATAAATCTTAAATAAATGGCTTTTAATGTCAATGATGTGTTAGCTTGAATTCCCATTGGATAATTCTGGAAATATAACAGGTAGGCCGATAAAAACTTGCAAGCATGTCATATCAACGATGATAAATTAGTAGTACCTCCCATAGGCTCAATTCTATGCAGTTCATTCTAGTTTTGAAATTCAGAGTGCTTGGACGTTTTTTCTGTTACTTTTAGTTCGAAAGGTATTACTGATCTTCATGAAAACATTGACCTGATAATAAATTGTGTGAAATTATTTTTTGCGTCTTCTGAATACATATTCATCTTGGATTTATACAGAAAGGAAATACAGATGAAATAAGACCTGTGGTAAGTAATGTTTTTTTCCTATTATTGAAACAAAAAGTAAATATAATTTGAGGAGTTGGTAGTTAAAGTCAATTTTTATTTAAGTTTTTAGTTACACCTAAAGATTTATTAAAGGATATGTTGGCTTTTAGTTGAAGCTATCTCTAAGTTTATTAATGCATCTGAAAGATCTTTTCTTTATCTTTTTAAAGCAGAAAACCGTTTAAAGATATCTCTTATAATGGAATAGTTACTAATAAAACCGGGCCTGAATAACTTTTAAAAGTCCGTAAGAATTATAATTTGCACTGAAATGGCTTGCAAACTTTTTCATAACATCCATATTTCATAAGCTATATTTAGTTTTGTTAATGCGTCTGAAAGATCTTTTCGTTGTCTTTTTAAAGCAGAAAACCATTTAAAGATATCTCTTATAATTAAATGGTTAATAATAAAACCGGGCCTTTTAATATCTTTTTAAAAGTCCGTAATGCATTTAAATGTGCACTGAAATGGCTTGCAATTATTTTCATAACATCCATATTTTATAAGCTATCTCTTTTTTTATTAAAGCATCTGAAAGATCTTTTCTTTATCTTTTTAAAGCAGAAAACCGTTTAAAGATATCTCTTATAATGGAATAGTTAAAAATAAAACCGGCCCTGAATATCTTTTTAAAGTCCGTAAGAATTATAATATGCACTGAAATGGCTTGCCAACTTTTTCATAACATCTATATTTTATAAGCTATCTTTTATTTTGTTGCTTCGTCTGAAAGATCTTTTCTTCATCTTTTTCAAGCAGAAAACCGTTTAAATATATCTCTTATAATGAAATGGTTAATAATAAAACCAGGCCTTAATAACTTTTAAAAGTTCGCAGTACATTTAAATGTGCACTGAAATGGCTTGCAATTATTTTCATAAAATTCATATTTTATAAGCTATCTCTACTTTTATTAATGCATCTGAAAGATCTCTTCTTTATCTTTTTAAAGCAGAAAACCGTTTAAAGATATCTCTTATGGTGGAATAGGTACTACTAAAACCGGGCCTGAATAACTTTTAAAAGTCCGTAAGAATTATAATTTGCACTGAAATGGCTTGCAAACTTTTTCATAACATCCATATTTTATAAGCTATCTTTAGTTTTGTTAATGCGTCTGAAAGATCTTTTCGTTACCTTTTTAAAGCAGAAAACCATTTAAAGATATCTCTTATATATAATGGTTAATAATAAAACCTGGCCTTAATATCTTTTTAAAAGTCCGTAATGCATTTAAATGTGCACTGAAATGGCTTGCAATTATTTTCATAACATCCATATTTTATATGCTATCTCTTTTTTTATTAAAGCATCTGAAAGATCTTTTCTTTATCTTTTTAAAGTAGAGAACCGTTTAAAGATATCTCTTATAATGGAATAGGTAAAAATAAAACCGGGCCTGAACAAAATTTTAAAAGTCCGTAATAATTACAATATGCACTGAAATGGCTTGCAATTATTTTCATAACATCCATATTTTATAAGCTATCTCTTTTTTTATTAATGCATCTGAAAGATCTTTTCTTTATTTTTTTAAAGCAGAAAACCGTTTAAAGATATCTCTTATAATTAAATAGTTAATAATAAAAACGGGACTTAATAACTTACAAAAGTCCGCAATGCATTTAAATTGCACTGAAATGGCTTGCAATTATTTTCATAACATCCATATTTTATAAGCTATCTCTACTTTTGTTAATGCATCTGAAAGATCTTTTCTTTATCTTTTTGAAGCAGAAAAACCGTTTAAAGATATCTCTTATGATGGAATAGGTACTAATAAAACCGGGCCTGAATAACTTTTAAAAGTCCGTAAGAATTATAATTTGCACTGAAATGGTTTGCAAACTTTTTCATAACATCCATATTTCATAAGCTATCTTTAATTTCGTTAATGCGTCTGAATGATGATTTCTTTATCTTTTTAAGGCAGAAAACCGTTTAAAGATATCTCTTATAATAAAATAGTTAATAATAAAACCGGGCCTCAATAACTTTTAAAAGTCCGCAATGCATTTAAATGTGCACTGAAATGGCTTGCAATTATTTTCATAACATCCATATTTTATAAGCTATCACTACTTTTATTAATGCATCTGAAAGATCTTTTCTTTATCTTTTTAAAGCAGAAAACCGTTTAAAGATATCTCTTATAATTAAATAGTTAATAATAAAAACGGGACTTAATAACTTACAAAAGTCCGCAATGCATTTAAATTGCACTGAAATGGCTTGCAATTATTTTCATAACATCCATATTTCATAAGCTATCTCTACTTTTGTTAATGCATCTGAAAGATCTTTTCTTAATCTTTTTGAAGCAGAAAAACCGTTTAAAGATATCTCTTATGATGGAATAGGTACTAATAAAACCGGGCCTGAATAACTTTTAAAAGTCCGTAAGAATTATAATTTGCACTGAAATGGTTTGCAAACTTTTTCATAACATCCATATTTCATAAGCTATCTTTAATTTCGTTAATGCGTCTGAATGATGATTTCTTTATCTTTTTAAGGCAGAAAACCGTTTAAAGATATCTCTTATAATAAAATAATTAATAATAAAACCGGGCCTCAATAACTTTTAAAAGTCCGCAATGCATTTAAATGTGCACTGAAATGGCTTGCAATTATTTTCATAACATCCATATTTTATAAGCTATCACTACTTTTATTAATGCATCTGAAAGATCTTTTCTTTATCTTTTTAAAGCAGAAAACCGTTTAAAGATATCTCTTATAATGGAATAGGTACTAATAAAACCGGGCCTGAATAACTTTTGAAAGTCCGCAAGAATTATAATTTCCACTGAAATGGCTTGCAAACTTTTTCATAACATCCATATTTTATAACCTATCTCCACTTTTATTAATGCATCTGAAAGATCTTTTCTTTATCTTTTTTAAGCAGAAAACCGTTTAAAGATATATCTTATAATGGAATAGGTAAAAATAAAACCGGGCCTGAATAACTTTTAAAAGTCCGTAATAATTATAATGTGAATTGAAATGGCTTGCAAACTTTTAAATAAGATAGATATTTTATAAGCTATCTCTAAATTTGTTAATGCATCTGAAAGATCTTTCCTTTATGTTTTTAAAGCAGAAAACCGTATAAAGATATCTCTTATAATTAAATAGTAAATAATAAAACCGGGCTTTAATAACTTTTAAAAGTCCGTAATGCATTTAAATGTGCCCTGAAATGGCTTGCAAACATTTTCATAACATCCATATTTCATAAGCTATCTCTAAATTTGTTAATGCATCTGAAAGATCTTTCCTCTATGTTTTTAAAGCAGAAAACCGTTTAAAGATATCTCTTATAATTAAATAGTAAATAATAAAACCGGGCTTTAATAACTTTTAAAAGTCCGTAATGCATTTAAATGTGCACTGAAATGGCTTGCAAACATTTTCATAACATCCATATTTCATAAGCTATCTTTAATTTTATTAATGCATCTGAAAGATCTTTTCTTTATCTTTTTAAAGCAAAAAACTGTTTAAAGATATCTTTTATAATTAAATGGTTGATAATAAAACCAGGTCTTTATATCTTTTAAAAGTCCGTAATGCATTTAAATGTGCACTGAAATGGCTTGCTAACATTTTCATAACATTCATATTTTATCAGCTATCTCTACTTTTAGCAATGCATCTGAAAAATCTTTTCTTTATCTTTTTAAAGCAGATAACCGTTAAAATATATCTCTCATAATGGAACAGATTATAATAAAACCGGGCCTGAATAACTTTTAAAAGTCCGTAAGAATTATAATGTGCACTGAAATGGCTTGCAACTTTTCATAACATCCATATTTTATAAGCTATCTTTAATTTGATCATGCGTCTGAAAGATCTTTTCTTTATCTTTTTAGCTCACCTGGTCCGAAGGGCCAAGTGAGCTTTTCACATCACTTTGCGTCCGGCGTCCGTCGTCGTCCGTCGTCGTTAACTTTTACAAAAATCTTCTCCTATGAAACTACTGGGCCAAATTAAACTAAACTTGGCCACACTCATCATTGGGGTAACTTATTAAAAAAATGTGTCCGGTGACCCGGCCAATCAACCAAGATGGCCGCCATGGCTAAAAATAGAACATAGGGGTAAAATGCAGTTTTTGGCTTAAAACTCAAAAACCAAAGTATTTAGAGCAAATCTGACATGGGTCAAAATGTTTATCAGGTCAAGATTTATCTGTCCTGCAATTTTCAGATGAATTGGGCAATCCGTTGTTGGGTTACTGCCCCTGAATTGGTAATTTTAAGTAAATTTTGCTGTTTTTTGTTATTATCTTGAATATTATTATAGATAGAGATAAACTTTAAATAGCAATAATGTTCAGCAAAGTAAGATTTACAAATAAGTTAAGTGACCGAAATGGTCCGTTGATCTCTTTAGGAGTTATTGCCCTTGATAGTCAATTTTTAACCATTTTTCGTAAATCTTAGTTATCGTTTACAAAAATCTTCTCCTCTGAAACTACTTGGCCAAATTAAGCCAAACTTGGCCACAATCATCTTTGGGGTATCTATTTTTGGTTCAATATAAGAACTGTTTTTGTTATTCAAGACACTCAAATTTAAGATGACACGAAGAAAAAGTATCAAATATGCCATACTATGTCACTTTTTAGATGCTCTTTAACTTCGTACTTTGTTGCTGTTTTTTTTTAAAACTTTTTTGTATTCGAGCGTCACTGGTGAGTCTTTTGTAGAAGAAACGCGCTTCTGGCGTATATACACAATTTAGTCCTGGTATCTATGATGAGTTTATTTGTCAAAAATGACAGTAGCCGCATGCGTGTTCTTCTTCACCTTTATATATAAATATATATGTTATGTATCATCATCAAATACAAATAACATTAAATTATTAAGAAAGAGCACTAATGCGACAACTCATATTTTAGACTGAAATCATTAATAAATTATCAAAAATGCTAACATTTTGGAGATTTCAGTAATTGTATTTATAGAATAACTATGCATTGTCTGAAAATATCAATGTTATTTGTACAAGGCTTAGACACAGGTAGAGAGCGAGACACTTTTGAATATACAGTCAATGCAATTAGCACAGATGCAGTATATATGACTTTATAGGACTCTATTATGCTAGTACTCGATACATGAGCGTTTGCTTTGTCCAAAACAAAAAACACTGTTTTTACTTTTCAATACATAGCTTAAAGTATTTAATTTGGAAACCTACTGTATTTTGGGGCCAACAAATTGTCTTTATTGACCTTATGATCCTTTACCTACGAATTAAAAAAGATTTTTTTCCAAACATGATTGAATTTTAAAAAGCAATCATTTTACCACCATACCTAATTTCTGTGCTGTTGATAAATTGCAAAGACAAAAAAAGGTATTAACTTCTGAAAAGATATGCCGATTTAAAATTGCAAAAAAAAATATCAACATAGTAGTACCTCCAATAGGCTCAATGTTGAAATTTTCATTCCATTATAGGAACTTCAAGTGTTTGGACGTATTTTCTGTTTAATCTTTTTTCAAAAGGTATTAATTAAAACATTAAAAACATTACCTGTGACATTTAGCGACGATTTTTATTCTTCTTTTTATTATATTGTTTCTTGGATTTATACAGGAAGGAAACATAGAAGAAGAGAGACCAGTGGTAAGTCACATTTAATTATTGGACCCAAATGTGTGAACACCATTATACGTCAGTTAAAAACAATGTCATTCTCATTTCATTCAATTAACTGAACAATTGTAAAGCATTTTTTAATTAAGGGGGCTCGCGGGTCTAAATCAACTTTTTTTTCTAATATAGGATTTTCCTATGTTTTTCCATGATTAAACCTTATCTTATATCTAATGGAAATATAAAATAAAAATATGGGGTCACCGTTCATTTAAGCTCACAATTTGCCTCCGAAAAAAGCATACATTTTTGTTAATGTCCTTTTTTTCTGTTGAACTAATAGGAGAAATATTGGTAATATCGAAATAAAAAAAGAACTAAATTACAGAAATCGTTAAAATTTTACAATTATTTAGTTTATGTACAGTTTGTTTGAAAACAGTAATAAAAAATATAGGTCACCGATGAGTTAAAAAAGAAATTTCGATTTTAACGTCCAAAAATGACATTTTTGCACCAAAGGGAGATAATTTGGAGCTTTTTCAATGATATGAACATTTTAAAAGTCATCTGTGGACAAACCAAATCGATTTTTCTTGGTGATTTTTGTGCAATATTATGAAGTAATAGCTAATTGTGAAATAAATAAAATTTATAATGAAAAAACAAATATTTATTTTTTTTTCGATTTTTTATACCCGCGAGCCTCCTTAAGTTGTTTGCAAAACATGATTGTTAAAAGTAAAGAATAAATTTAACCAATTATGAAGAGCAACCATTTAACTTTTATTCCCCCAGTGTCTGTGTTGCTGCTTATTTCAAACGAAAACGTTATATCCTTCCCAAAAGATAAAGGGTCAGTCGATAGAAAAATGCAAAAAAAGCATAGCAACGACGATAATATAGTAGTTCCTCCCATAGGCTCAATGCTTAAATTGTCATTCCAGTGTAGAAATTCAAAGTATTTCGACGTGTTTTCTGTTTACTCCTTTTTTGAAAGTTATTAGTTATATTCATTACAATATTGACTAAAAATTACCTGTGACATTAAGTGATATTTTTTCTTTTATTCGTCTCACTTTGATTTATATAGGAGGATAACACAGAAGCAGATAGACCAGTGGTATGTAACATTTAAGTATTAGAAATCAATATGTAAAAAAACTTTATACAACAGTTAAACAAATTTTTTTCATTCTCATTTGAGTAAATTTACTAACAAAATTGTAAAGCATCTTTTTATTAACGTTTATTGCAAAAATGATTGTTAAAAGTGAAGAATAAAATTAACAAATTTTAAAGACGATAAATTAATTTTTATTTCCCAAGTATTTGTGTTGTTGCTTAATTGGAAAGAAAAGGATATATACTTCTGAAAATAAAAAGAGGCACACTATAAAAAATTGCAAAAAAATCATATCAACGACAATACCAGAGTAACACTCTCATAAGCTGAATAATATACATTTCACTTAGTTTTAGAATTTATAGGGTTAAAACGTATTTTCCTAATTCCCTTTTGTAAGGTTTCAAATGTTATTATGAAGATCACTAGTTTGATATACTAATTTGACTTAACAATAATTTGTGACATTTAGTGGTAAGCAACGGTTTTTGTTATTTGAATACAATGATTGATAAGAACAATTCTCTTTCATTTCTATAACTTTATTGAAATATGTAAGTCAGGTTTTTTGTGAAGTTTTCGTGCAAAACAATTTCAAATAAAAAAAAATAACACCCAATTGAATAGCATTCTTTTAGCCTATATTCTCCATTTTTTGTGTTGGTGCTCACCATTCAAGTATTTTCACGAGGTGTTTGTGGTTGTCTCTTTGCTTTTTAACCCATATAACTTTATCAATATATCAACTACTACATAGAAAACAGATTCCTATTATCATATGAATATAAAATGAAAACAGAATATCATGTAGCATCAAACTTCGGGTCGCAGACGGGGACCTTTTGGTCGTCGGTCTGCCTTGGTTCATGTGGCAACCTCACGGTGTAACCACACTTCGATTCAAGTGTCAACGACAGCATGGAGACCTGATGCTTTATTCTATATGGATATATGAACAAATTCTAAAAAATTTAAAGCGTATTAGATCGGAACTGTTCCACAGATGTATTTGTACATGTGTCTATCTAACGTTGTTCACGTTACAATTAAAACATCCAGCTACATGTATGACGAGCAATCATTTAGCCTATATCTCCAGTTTCTGTGTTGGAGCTCACCTATCAAGTAATTTTAAGAGGTGTTTGTGATTGTCTCTTTGCTTATTACCACATGTCACTTTATCAATATATCAACTACTACATAGAAAACAGATTCCTATTATTATATGAATATAAAATGAAAACAGAATATCATGTAGCATCAAACTTCGGGTCGCAGACGGGGACCTTTTGGTCGTCGGTCTGCCTTGGTTCATGTGGCAACCTCACGGTGTAACCACACTTCGATTCAAGTGTCAACGACAGCATGGAGACCTGATGTTTTATTCTATATGCATACATAAACAAATCAAAAACCTTTAAAGCGTATTAGATCGGAATATTTTATGGATGCCTTTGTCCACGTGTCTATCTAACGTTGTTCACGTTACAATTAAAACATCTAGCCTAATATAAAATGCACATGTATACTTAGAGTTTTAAATTTGTAGGTTTCAAACTGATGATACTATTTGGTAATAGGTCGGATCCTTTTTTTTCAAAAGGTATTGATAATCTTTTTTACATCATTAAAATACTTGTGACATAAAGTGACAATTTTCATTCGTCTTTTAATTTACTCGTTCTCTTGGATTTAAACAGGAAGGAAACTTAAAAGAAGACAGACCAGTGGTAAGTCACATTTACTTATTGGAAACAAATGTGTTAAAATCATTATATGTCAGTTAAAAAACAGTGTCATTCTCATTTCAGTCAATTTACTGAAAAAAATAAAGCATATTTGTATTCACGTTTTCTGCAAAATATGTTTGATAAAAGAAAAGAATAAATTTAGCTAATTATGAAGAGCAATTATTGAACTTATATTTTCAAATTATCTGTGTTGCTGCTTATTTGCAAAGAAAGAAGTTATATACTTCCCAAAAGATAAAGGGTCAGCCGATAGAAAAATGCAAAACAAGCATAGCAACGACGATAATATAGTAGTACATCCCATAGGCTCAATGCTTAAATTGTTATTCCAGCGTAGAAATTCAAACTATTTGGACGTAGTTCCTGTTTACCTCTTTTTCGAAAGGTAGTGGTGATATTTATTACAACATTGACTAAAAAATACCTTTATTCGTGTCACTTCGATTTTTACAGGAGGGAAACACAGAAGAAGAGAGACCAGTGGTAAGTCACATTTAATTATTAGAAAAAAATTATATCAAAGACTATATACAACAGTTAAACAATATCTGTTCTTTCTAATTTGAGTAAATGTACTACCAAAATTGTAAAGTTTGTTTTTATTTACGTTCATTGCAAAAGTGATTGTTAGAAATGAAGAATAAAATTAACCAATTTTAAAGACGATAATTTAACTTGTATTTCCCCAGTGTTTGTGTCGTTGCTAAATTGCCTAAAAAAGGTTAAATACTTCTGAAAAAAGAAGGGTCAAACTGTGAAAAAAATTGGCAAAGAATGCATATCAACGATTGAATGAATTAGTACCCCCAATTTGCTGAATAATATACATTTCATTCTAGTTTAAGAATTTATAGGGTTAAGCAGTATTTTCCAAATTCCTTTTCGCAAGGTTTCAAATGTCATTATGAAGATCACTAGTTTGATTTACTAAGTTGACCTAACAATAACTTGTAACGTTTATTGGTAAGTAACGTTTTTGCTATTTGAATACCATGGCTAATAAGAACTATTCATTTTCATTTTCATAACTTTATTGAAAGATGTAAGACAGTTTTTTTTTGTGACGTTTTCGTGCAAAAACTAGTACAATGATAAAAAAAAATTAAGTCCCATACATGTATGACGAGCAATCATTTAGCCTATATCTCCAGTTTCTGTGTTGGTGCTCACCTATCAAGTAATTTTAAGAAGTGTTTGTGGTTGTCTTTGCTTATTACCACATCTCACTTTATCAATATATCAACTACTACATAGAAAACAGATTCCTATTATTATATGAATATAAAATGAAAAAAGAATATCATGTAGCATCAAACCTCGGGTCGCAGACGGGGACCTTTTGGTCGTCGGTCTGCCTTGGTTCATGTGGCAACCTCACGGTGTAACCACACTTCGATTCAAGTGTCAACGACAGCATGGAGACCTGATGTTTTATTCTATATGCATACATAAACAAATCAAAAACCTTTAAAGCGTATTAGATCGGAATATTTTATGGATGCCTTTGTCCACGTGTCTATCTAACGTTGTTCACGTTACAATGAAAACATCTAGCCTAATATAGAATGCACATGTATACTTAGAGTTTTAAATTTGTAGGTTTCTAACTGATGATACTATTTGGTAATAGGTCAGATCCTTTTTTTTCAAAAGGTATTGATAATCTTTATTACATCATTAAAATACTTGTGACATAAAGTGACAATTTTCATTCGTCTTTTAATTTACTCGTTCTCTTGGATTTAAACAGGAAGGAAACTTAGAAGAAGACAGACCAGTGGTAAGTCACATTTACTTATTGGAAACAAATGTGTTAAAATCATTATATGTCAGTTAAAAAACAGTGTCATTCTCATTTCAGTCAATTTACTGAAAAAAATAAAGCATATTTGTATTCACGTTTTCTGCAAAATATGTTTGATAAAAGAAAAGAATAAATTTAGCTAATTATGAAGAGCAATTATTGAACTTATATTTTCAAATTATCTGTGTTGCTGCTTATTTGCAAAGAAAGAAGTTATATACTTCTCAAAAGATAAAGGGTCAGCCGATAGAAAAATGCAAAACAAGCATAGCAACGACGATAATATAGTAGTACATCCCATAGGCTCAATGCTTAAATTGTTATTCCAGCGTAGAAATTCAAACTATTTGGACGTAGTTCCTGTTTACCTCTTTTTCGAAAGGTATTGGTGATATTTATTACAACATTGACTAAAAAATACCTTTATTCGTGTCACTTCGATTTTTACAGGAGGGAAACACAGAAGAAGAGAGACCAGTGGTAAGTCACATTTAATTATTAGAAAAAAATTATACAAAAGGCTATGTACAACAGTTAAACAATATTTGTTCTTTCTCATTTGAGTAAATGTACTACCAAAATTGTAAAGTTTGTTTTTATTTACGTTCATTGCAAAAGTGATTGTTAGAAATGAAGAATAAAATTAACCAATTTTAAAGACGATAATTTAACTTGTATTTCCCCAGTGTTTGTGTCGTTAATAAATTGCCTAAAAAAGGTTATATTCTTCTGAAAAAAGAAGGGTCAAACTGTGAAAAAAAATTGCAAAGAATGCATATCAACGATTGCAATAGATTAGTACCCCCAATTTGCTGAATAATATACATTTCATTCTAGTTTAAGAATTTATAGGGTTAAGAAGTATTTTCCAAATTTCTTTTCGCAAGGTTTCAAATGTCATTATGAAGATCACTAGTTTGATTTACTAAGTTGACCTAACAATAACTTGTGACATTTATTGGTAAGTAACGTTTTTGCTATTTGAATACCATGGCTAATAAGAACTATTCATTTTCATTTTCATAACTTTATTGAAAGATGTAAGACAGTTTTTTTTGTGACGTTTTCGTGCAAAAACTAGTATAATGATAAAAAAAAATTAAGTCCCATACATGTATGACGAGCAATCATTTAGCCTATATCTCCAGTTTCTGTGTTGGTGCTCACCTATCACGTAATTTTAAGAGGTGTTTGTGGTTGTCTCTTTGCTTATTACCTCTTGTCACGTTATCAATATATCAACTACTACTATTATATGAATATAAAATGAAAACAGAATATCATGTAGCATCAAACGTCGGGTCGCAGACGGGAACCTTTTGGTCGTCGGTCTGCCTTGGTTCATGGGGCAACATCACGGTGTAACCACACTTCGATTCAAGTGTCAACGACAGCATGGAGACCAGATGTTTTATTCTATATGGATATATGAACAAATCCTAAAAAATTTAAAGCGTATTAGATCGGAACTGTTCCACAGATGTATTTGTACATGTGTCTATCTAACGTTGTTCACGTTACAATTAAAAGGTATCAAACTGATGACACTTGTTGGTAATAGATCTATTTACCTTTTTTCAAAACGTATTGATGATCTTTATTACATCATTAACTAAATAAATGCTTGTGACATTAAGTGACAATTGTCATTCGTCTTTTAATTTACTCGTTCTTTCCGATTTATACAGGAAGGAAACATAGAAGAAGAGAGACCAGGGGTAAGTCACATTAAATTATTAGAAAAAAAATATGTAAAAAACTTTATATAACAGTTAAACAAGATTTTTTCATTCTCATTTGTGTAAATGTACTAACAAAATTGTAAATTATGCTTTAATTTACGTTCATTGCAAAAATGATTGTTAAAAGTGAAGAATAAAATTAACCAATTTTAAAGACGATAATTTAACTTTAATTTCCCAAGTGTTTGTTTTGTTGCTAATTTGCACAAAAAAAAGCTATATACTTCTGAAAAGAGAAAGGGTCAAACTGTGAAAACTTGATAATTTGGAATTAAATGTGGAAATAAAATAAGCCACTGTTGTTCCTTACTTAATTTGTTATAAATTATTGCTATATAGTTCGAAGATTTTAATTTGATATCTACTTTGAAAAGAACAGTAGCTTATAATCGATGATATGAATTCTATTATTTTTTTTCCAGAATATGGATATCACAAATAGAAGCAGAGAAAGTGAGGTATGTCAGTAATACTACACTGCTTTTTTACTTTTACAAAACTGATAAAACATATAACAAATACGGAATGCATTAATGGTACCACTTCTTCAAACGCACTAAAAGTAAATACATATAACCGTGAGAGTTTGGCTAAAACTCCACCATTATATATGTAATATGTTTGCCCAAGTTGTCTATGGGTCAGACAATCTTATAATAGAACTATTTTTAGGACTGCATCAAACATTAGTTAGAAAATTCCCGTAAGACAGATGATTAAGCTTATCTGTAAAAAATGCATCATAATGCCTTATATATCGTGTACTGTGTTACATGCATAGATTACATTAGCCGTATTTGGTCAAACGTTTTGGAATTTTGGATCCTCAATGCTCTTCAACTTTGTACTTGTTTGGCTTGATACATATTTTGATATAAGCGTCGCTGATCAGTTTTATGTAGACGAAACGCGCGTCTGGAGTATTAAATTATAATACTGGTACCCTTGATTGACTATTTCCGAAACTAGATAAAAAAAAAATACGAGGAACGGTAACACCCGGCCACTGAAAGTTTATTAATGTAAATTTTAGGTATTTGGTGCTGTATTTAGACCCTCCTACAACGAACTTTGTTTTATATGCTCACGTATAAAAGTGGCGGTTGTTCATAGGTTTGAACGTAATTTTTAATTTAGTGTTGTATATACAATTCGTCTAAAAAAATCAATCCAACAATCTTAGATCTGAAAATCTAATTTCTAAAAGTTTTTGTTCTTCCCTCGCCGGGAATCGAACCCATGCTACTGAGATATCGTGACACCAAATCGCCTGCACTGTAGCCGTCTCGCTAGTCCACACGACCACCTGGGCTTCATAAAAATGAAGCTTCGGTGGCCGGTTGTAACCTTTCCATATCAGTTTTGAATCTAGCGTCGTACTATAGTACATGATATATAAAGCATGGAGATGTTATTTTTACAGATCAGTTAAATTATCTATAGTAAAGAATCCTACAAATCAATGTAAGATACAGTCACAGAAAATTATTATATTTATAAGTACGTCTGAACCAGTGACAACTCTACAACAGATTTATTCATCGGATCACCAGCAGTGATGGTGATACACGGCTGTGTACATTATGTATATACAACTCGTCTATACATCAGCCCAACCATGTTAGATCTGTAAAATTGCTTTCGCAAATTTTCTGTTCTTCCCTCGCCGAGATTCCAACCCATGGTACTGAGATATTGTGACACCAAATCACCAATATATATATATATATATATATATAAAGAGTCTATCTAAAATTATATGGCCTCTCAAATACCGTTAATCCTAACATCACTGAAAAGGCGTTTATTGTCGAAATCCGGATCTGGTATACAAAAAAGATATTGACACCTTATGTGTGTTGCATAGCATCTTTGTCACGAGTTTATAATTTTCTGTTTAGTATTAAATTTAAATTAAGATCCATTTTGTTACATCTTGTGATCAATTTTATTTGGCAATCGCCAATGACAGTCAGCAGGGTTTAAGAACATCTGTTTTTCGACCTGTTAGTCAAATGTGTTTTGTTTAAATATACTTTTTCACTTTCCGGTCTTTTGGAAAATGTGTTTTGTGCTGTATTTAGACCCTTCTGCAAGGAAATTTGTTTTACATGCACACGTATAAAAAATGTGGTTTTTATCCAACGCAATCATAGGTTTGAACGAAGTTTTCAATTTAGACTTGTTTATTTTTTTTAGTTTGGGCCTGTATCATATTTTCCCTCCGGTTTATATTAATCGTTCATCCTATATTGACTATCACAATTCAAGAGTCTATCTAAAATTGAGGGTAAATTATATGGCCTTCCAAATATCGTTTCGATCCCCAACATCACTGAAGAGGCGTTTATTGTCGAAATCTGGATCTGGTGTACAAAAAAGATATTGACACCTTATGTTTGTGGCATAACATCTTAGCCACAAGTTTAATTTTTTCTGTTTAGTATTAAATTTAAATTAAGATCCTTTTTGTTACATCTTGTGATCAATTTTATTTGGCAATCGCCAATGGCAGTAAGCAGGGTTTAAGAACATCAGTTGTTCGACCTGTTAGTCATATGCTTTTTGTTTGAATATACTTTTTCACTTTTTAGTCTTTTAGAAAATGTTGTTTGTGCTGTATTTAGACCCTTCTACAATTAGGTTTATTGAAATGGAATTAGTTAGAATTATTTTATATTCAAACTATATAGTTGAAATTTATATTTTAGAACGAAGCAGAGAGTGACCCTGAAGATCTAGAGGAAGGTAAGTCTTAAACCATTTGTTCAATTTCTCTCATTACAACTTTATGACTTGACCTTGGTCATTTAAGGAT
This sequence comes from Mytilus galloprovincialis, assembly GCF_965363235.1. Taxonomy (NCBI): domain Eukaryota; kingdom Metazoa; phylum Mollusca; class Bivalvia; order Mytilida; family Mytilidae; genus Mytilus; species Mytilus galloprovincialis. Next base: position 57,597 of record NW_027468020.1, read on the forward strand.
GTCCCTTTCCTTGACCTTTGATATGACTTTATCGTGTGCAGTTGTCTTAAAAAGAAGGAGTACATATATTTTGTAATAGAGTGTATGTCCTACATAAAAAAAGAACACTTGCATTCTCGAAATTGTTTCAAATAACGGAAGTAATTATCACACATTAAAGTTTGTTACAAGGTGCATTACAGCTGATTATAATGTTTTGATTTGTTTTGTGGTGTTTTAACGCCACTTTTAAGCATCGCATTTTGGCTGTTTCCTGGCCACATTTTTTTTTTATTAGCGGAGAAAGCCGAAGTGCTCGGGGAAAACAATCTAACTTCGTTAGGTAAACTAGCAATCGTTGTTATTTAAGATATGAGTCGAGTGCATTTACACGAGCGGGGTACGACAATGATTAGTGTGACGTTACAAGCTAAAAAATGTCGCTAAAATTTTGGCGATTTTCTAATTTGATGAGAACAACTGTTATGTTGAAGATATTTTAAACGTAGCAATGCCTTGGTCGAAATACAAGAAAATAAATCCTACAAATCCGAATTGCAAAACAAGTCCCCAACCATAAAAAAAATCTAAAAACCTCCGTTTTAGGTTGAACAACTCTTCAACACATGTAACTGGATTGATTGGCAACTTTGATATTTTTTTTTGGTTGTTAATGCTGTTAGGCAAAAATAGAATATCATTGATGTAAGCAGATATGGTACGAGTGCCAATGACACACAGTTCTATTCAAGTCACAATTTGTAAAAGTAAACCATAATAGTTTAGCTCACGGTCTTTGACATGAAGCCTTGACTCACACCGTACAGCAAGCTGACACTACCGAAAAAGATAACTAGTGTAAATCCATTGAACATTATCATATAGAAATCCCTCTCCTGACCCAACAAAAAACAAATACTAGTGTAAAACTATACAAACATAAGCATATATAAATCCCCTCCTGACCCCACCAAAAAAGATGACTAGTGTAAAACCATTCGAACATTAGCATGTAGAAATCCCCTCCTGACCCCCCAAAAAAAGACGACTAGTGTAAGACCATTCGAACATTAGCATGTAGAAACCCCCTCCTGACCCCCTAAAAAAAGATGACTATGTTAAAACCAATCAAACATTAACATGTAGAAACCCCCTCCTAACCCCCTAAAAAAGATAACTAGTGTAAAACCAATCAAACATTAGCATGTAAAAACTCCCTCCTGACCCACTAAAAAAAGATGACAAGTGTGAAACCATTCGAACATTAGCATGTAGATACCCCATCCTGACCCCCTGAAAAAAGATGACTAGTGTAAAACCAATAAAACAATAGCATGTAAAACCCCCCTCCTGACCCCCTAAAAAAAGACGACTAGTGCAAAACCAATCAAACATTAGCATGTAGAAACCCCCTCCTGAGCCCCTAAAAAAATGACTAGTGTAAACCAATCAAACATTTGCATATAGAAACCCCCTCCTGAACCAACCAAAAAACGATGACTAGGAAAAAAACATTCAAACATTAGCCTATAGAAATCCCCTCCTGACCCCAGCAAAAAACGATGACTAGTGAAAAACTCTTCGAACATTAGCATGTAGAAATCCCCTCCTGACCCCCTAAAAAAGACGAGTAGTGTAAAACCATTCGAACATTAGCATGTAGAAACCCCCTCCTGACCCCCTAAAAAAGATGACTATGTTAAACCAATCAAACATTAACATGTAGAAACCCCTAAAAAGATAACTAGTGTAAACCAATCAAACATTAGCATGTAAAAAAAACCTCCTGACTCCCTAAAAAAGAGGAGTAGTGTAAGACCAATCAAACATGAACAGGTAGAAACACCCTCCTAGAGATCCCTTTCTAATCCCACCAAACAACGATGACTAGTGTAAAACCATTCAAACAATAGCATATAGAAATCCCCTCCTGACTGCCCCAAAAAACGATGACTAGAAAAAAACATTTAAACATTAGCCTACAGAAATCCCCTCCTGACCCCACCAAAAAAAAGATGACTATAAAAAAAAAACATTCAAACATTAGCATATAGAAATCCCCTCCTGGATCCACCAAAAACGATGACTAGTTAAAAAAACATTCAAACATTATCCTATAGAAATTTCCTCCTGAATGGTTTACATATGACCCCCTTCAAATGGATGTCTTGCAAGATTCTCCTTGTTCGATGGTGGGTGCTGTTACTTTAAAAAAAAAACAACAAAAAACTAGCAGAACCACTTATTTTAAATCAAAATAGTTCCAACCTGTCTTCGCATCAAAAGAAAAAATAATGAGCATCATCACATTATCCAAAAGAATAGATTATTTCAAGTAAGTAATACAAACTCACATGATCTTCAGTTATTCCCACATTCTAACAAGTTTACAGGGTTGTATAGGTTTTACATTGTCTGTCACATTATCCGGACCAATTCCAATATCTTTTGTCCAACCTTTGAAAATATTCATAACTGACCATGATGTGTTGAAATCACTATAAGAAGGATGTTCCGGTATATTGAGTTCTTTTGCAGTTATGACCCTTCGGACTAATAAATGTGGACCCTTTTGAAGTAGACAGCTTGTCATCGGAACTCATCTGACATGGTTTGTTGGATACACATGCATGTGGGTACATTGTTAGATACATGTATTCATATGTACATGTTGATGAAATGGTCCGGTTCATCTTGTTTCCATGAGTTATAGCCTTTTTAAACATTGCTATTTTGACCCTATTCATCGCAACTCCTCTGACCAGTCTTATTTGATACACATAAAAGTTTGTACATTGATATATTCGCACATGCTTATGTACATGTAGTTCTATATGTTTTATATTGTAAGTCCGTCTGTCTGTCACATGTCCCACTAACCGCTATGTGTTAAAATCGCTCTCTATATGATGATCTAGTATCAGTTATAGCCCTTCGGATATCGAAATGTTGACCCTATTCTTGTCATAGCAACTTCTCTGTCATGGTTGGTCAAACATACATGAAAGTATTTATATTGCTAGATTCACATATGCAGGTGTGCACGAAGGTCGGACGTTCTGGTCAATTGAGTTTTCCACGGGTTATGGACCTTTGTACTTATTTTGTTTACCCTATCGAGTATTTACTTTATCATTGTAACTCCCTAGTTTTTATTTTTTATATACATGTGGAAGTTGATATATAATATTATATCATCAGATTTAGATAATCATGAACAATGGTATTTCAGTCCGTTGAGATTTGGCCATTTAGCATAATATAATGTCATTGTCCATTGAGAACAACTACTTGGTAAGTAGGAACTTGTAGAAACAGCGGGGTCATATCTTGCATTTTTTTGCTAACTATTTTAGTAATCATGTAAGATCAATGTATCTCTTCTAGCCAATTGTAACACACTTTGCTTCTATTTATTTCTAGATTTAACCCTTGATGCTATCGAATGCGTAGTTAAGTATGAAATACAAAAATCAGAAAACAACATACACAAGGAGTTAAATGAATTTAGAAAACAGTACAGTAATAATGCTATTGGGGAATTAAGAGCCCATCTAGATGAAGTAAAAAAAGAAGTTAACAGGAACGCAGAGGAATGTGACACGGGATTTAAAGATTTAACAGCCACTGTTAACTCCATGGAAACCACCATTTCAAAGATCGAAACTGAAACCAATGACAGCCAAAGAAAAATAAAAGAATTAGAAAACAAAGTGACAGATGTAGATCGTAAGTTGAACGAGATCACTGCTGGGATACCAAAAATCATTGAAGAAATCATATCCAGCGGGACATTAGCGTTTATATCCCCCAACACATTCGAGATTGATGAGTCAGTGGATGAACCAATAAATGCAACGTCAACCCCTGTTTCAACAAACCTACTACAAAAAAACCCTGAATGTACAAGAAAGAGAACAGTTGAGGATGGAGGGAAAAAAAACAATAAAAAAATATTATTAAGATATTCATGGAAGAAGAGCAATCCAGCGGGACTGGAGTTCCTTGAAAGCAGAGCCGATGTGCCTGATTTTTCGAGGGCCCAAGATTTCAAAATGAATGTTTATAAGGAGGGAATTAAGAGGGGCCTATGGCTTGAGGCAAACAATATTTTCATGAGAGTGTGCCAAAAAATTGACAATCTGCACAAGCTAAAGAAATAAGTAATGTGAATCATTCGACATACATTTATTTAACTTTTATTTGATTTAAAAGTCATAAAGTAAAAGTACTGGGAGTACGTATATAATCATTTCAAAGTGTGCATAATTCGATTTTTTAAATTATTTTTGTTTAATAGAACATTGTGTTTTTTCCAGAAATATAACATTTTGATATGCTTACAAAACTGTCCAAAATGTATTTTACCATTAATGTTATATCAAAACTAACTGAAAGAGTGTTTCAGCGCTGCATACTATTTCTTAGAGTTAATTACAGATCGTCCACTTATAAATTCCTTTCTTTTATTATTTGATTGATAACAACGACGTTATATTTGTATTGTTCTGCCTGGCTTACGAGTTTATTGTCAATTTTGAAAAAAAAATTATTGTTCAGTTAGATAGTGGTGACTTTTCAAATGTCATGATTAAATATTAAGGAATTCTAACTGTTTCTGTGTTTTAATGTTGTTTAATCAACAACCAAACTGTTAATCAGTAGAAAACAATAAGACATTATTCATTTTGAAATGTGCATGAGTCAATTTTTTCCATATTGTTGTTTGTTTGAAAGTCGTGATGAACTTCAGCAATCTTACATTTTATTATGCCAAAAATATTGTCCCAAGTGTATATCTCCATTTACTTAATATATAAAAAATAACTTAAATATTGTTGAAACTGCATACTATTTCTTAAAGTGAATTGTTATATTTGTATTGTTTTGCCTTACTTTCAAGTTTATTTTCATTTTTGAAATATCGTTAATGTACAGCAGGGATTGGGTCGATTACTTTAAAATGTAATCGATTCAATTACAATTAGTTTGCTTATAAAATGTAATCGATTACATTACAATAACACCTTATTTCATATGTAATCGATTACCTTTGATTACTTTTCTTTAAAGTAATGATGATTACTTTAGATTACTTATGATTACATTGTATATTGCAATATCAAAGGTGTTTTTATAAATTTTTATCCTAAAAAAAAACTAACTTTGGGGATTTTTTGAAAGCATTCATTTATTCATCTTATTTGAAAGAATTTATCGATAAGTACAGTGTAACATGTGTAACTTGATAAAATAGCTATGGACAAGTGTCCTTTCTCTAAGTAAAAAAGTTAACTTTATCTTTTTCTTCTCATTTTTAACCAACTGCCTTATTAACAAAAAACCTGAACAAAAAAGGACAAATTAATTAAGTATAGTTTTATTGTCTGTTGGAATATAATTGACACATCCATTAATGCTTTACAGGTGTTAATCACTACTTGAGTTTTTCTTAACAAACAATAGGTAGGCTTTGGTATTAAAATTGTGTTGTCTTAATAACAATAGCAATGAAGTTAAACAGTGGTTAATTGTCATTATTTGTTTGAAATTATTTAATACTAAATCTAATTAATAATCTTTAGAAGTATTGTCAGGTGAAAACACAAAACAGCTTTGTAACGTAGGAAAGTATATACATTTTTGTTCAAATTAAGAAACAGTTTATTGTAATAAAAGATATTTGGTATTCATGAAACTTCTGATGTCACCTATTGTGTACTTTGCATATTGTTTGTAATACTATGCCATACATATACACTGTACATGTACTAGTTTATGCTGATGAGCCGGAAGGCTCAAAGTTAATAAAGAATAAAAATTAGAAAGCACATACTATATTCGAATTTATGATAATCGAAATTTATTCAATTTGTCAATAAATGAAATCTTGTTTTAGCCTCCATTTTGAATTAAGTGGGCTCATATAGTTTGTTCAAAGTCGAATTGGAACTAAATCTTTTTCTGCATTTGAATTTCAATGTAGTTACGTAAAAATATTGGGTTAACTTATATGAAATTGGAATTGATATCGGAAGTTTTAAATCAAGGAAACACATGCTTTCAAGGCAAATTCTTGAACCTCAAGAGGTCAATCTCATTATGTAGGCGAAACGCTTGTCTGGCGTATACTAAATTTAGTCCTGGTATCTATGATGAGTTTATTCACAACGAAATATAAGGGAAAGGCATTTTTGTTTAGTAAACTGTTAACAAAAAAACCCACTTGATAATACAAATGTGTTATATATATGATACAATTTATCACATGAAACAAGGTCCCAACATTGTGAATGCTAGTTTTAAGATTTTACATTCAAGCTTTGCATTTCTTAGTATAATTCAGCTACTTAGGGTCTAGTGCTTTCTCAATACTTTATATTATAAATTAAGCTAAAACTGAGGTGCTAATTTCAAGATTAAGAATACAAATAGTCCTCGGAGGCATTGAGCAAATTTATCTGCTAGCTTAATGTTAAAATTATTTGAGAAAAACACTAGTTTGATGAAAATATTGTCCTGATTAAATAAAACAAACAAATGTCATGTTTTTTTTTAATTTTTTCCTTTAAGATTGTGATGTGATTTAGACATTTAAGGAACACATATTGTCAGTCCTGACATTATTTGAACATTGGTATATTGTTTTCCATTATGTGTTATATTTTAAACTGAAACATTTTTTTTATTATTTTCTTTTGAAAAAACAACAACAAATTAATGACATTTGGAAATTTTATAACATTACCTGTCATATCATTTTCAAATATAGATTGACCGTCAACATGTATAAGTAACAGCTCTTTAAAACGTTAAGCAGCCAATTTTTATGTAGAAAATCCCTTAAAAAAAATTTATCAGTTAAAATAAAAATGTCACAAGAAAGGATGTGTTTGCCATTTGCAGTAATCAATGTCAGTTTCTAACAGTTAGTACCAGTTGTAGAAAAAGAAGCAAACGTTGAACACCAAATGTATGTCTAGACGATTTCTTATCAAAAACCAAAAAATAGACACTTAGAATGCATTAAGTAATGATACTGACTGTTGCTAATTACTTAATGTGTACCTTTTATCGACTCGTAATGATATATTTTATGTTCTTTTCTTTAGTGAATGGAAAATGGAATCTAATTTGAATGGACTTTTAATTCAAACTGGACTTGAAAACGCCGATTCTGTATATGAACTGTGCCTAGGATCTAAATTTTCCCCTAGCGAAATATTGAAGCGAGACTCAAATCTTACTCTACGTGATTGTCAAGTTACAGGCTGTGCGCAACGACTTTGGTTGAATCAAACATATGATTTAGATGGTATTGTCGCAACTTTTTCCTCTTTGAAAGACATCCTTGTTCCGTTTTCTTATTTGAATATACTACCGCGTGGTAGAAACAGTTTGATTCCAGTTTTCAATATATTACGAAAACACCTAAAACTGGAGGTATACAATAAAAAAGCTTTACAATACTTAAGATGGAGCCAAGGAATACAAATTGTAGGCGATCACGGTTTTCAGTTTTTGATTACTTTGTTACCGAAATCCGGACCACTGAGATTATTTAAGAATTTCAGCCGCCAACAAATTGAAAACTTGCAATTTGAATTTTACGAATCTTTTAGGTTATCATTAGCAAATAAATGCAAAGGTTTGCCAGAACAAGATATTACACGAAATACATTCAAGAAAAACAAAATAATTGATATAAGAACTTGGCATGTCTTACCAGATGACAGGGAATTTGTCTTAAATCTGTTATGCCAAACGGAAAACTCTCTACCTCGTGACGAAAATTTCGAATTCATCATCATAGCCCACCGTTTTGGGGACAGAAATAGCAACGCTATGAACATTACGGAATATGACACTGCAAACGCATCAACAACGATACATGCGGCCGTAACATTGTCATCCCCAATATTGAATCAAAATCTGTTTTGGTCACGAAGTGGTATACAGGACATAATTGGTGATCGTGGAACTTTATATTCGTCACTAAGTTTCCGCTCCTGTTGTAATTTCCAAACAAATTTAGACGGCAGAAGTATTGACATATCTGGAGATTTAAGACAGTTATGCACATGCCCTGAGACATTGCGATTTTTGCAAATGTATGCCGATTTGCCACATATGAGTTCATCTTCTATCCATCCCGTCTTCGGATGTATCGCTTCGTGTGGTGTATTACATGGTAATATTCAAAAAGCTCTTGAAAACAGAGCATCTGAATATTTAACGTCAATACAGGAAAATATACTTAAATTAGGAATTTCAAACGCAAGGCTTGAAATAGTGTGTGAAACCAAAAAAGAGAATATGCTATGTGCTGAAAGGTATATATCAAAAAGTGCACTGTCAGTCCTGTTAACAAAGCATCCAATCATTGTTCCAATTGTTAATGACTTATACAAGGAAAATTTTAGCTTCACAAAATCGATTCGCATGTTAGGAACATATTTATTAGAATCTCTAAGGGATCTTTATGTGAAAAATTGTAAGATGGGTGGATTTTTAAACGTTTGGAAATGTTACCAGTACGAGCTGGCATGTGAAATATTATTCAAAGGTCGACCTAACAGCGCCGCAGATAATAATTTTGGAATAAATTTAGGACCAGGAGGTTGTTTTCCAAGTCGCTGTTCGACTTGGGAACAAGGCTTTTTATGCCTTGATGATGCCACAGCCTGCGCATTTGATGAATGTTCCTTGCCACCTCTCACATTTTGGGCTTTAAGTGAATGCCAAAAGCAAAGCATTAAAAAGATTGTAAATTTTTCCGGTGTAATGGATGGCGGTATAATAGCTATTGGTATTCGGTCAGTGATCCTTTTAATACACGATTTACAGACAGATCCTAGCCGTATTGCCAAATGTGATCGCTCACTTTTATCGGATCTAAGAACACAAGACCTTCCATGTTGGGCTGTTCTAGCGGGACAAATAACTGTACATAATTTGTGTGGAAGACTTTGTAGAAAGAAAATCTATAAACCACCATTTGTATTTTGGCGAGCTATTGAATTCATCGAAATGCTGCAAATGAAACCTGTAGATGTTTTAGAGATTGGATTTAATCATTTTAAACTCAATTACTTTCCGGATGTTCGATTTACTGATAGAGCAAACAATAGCAAAATGCACTGGCCTAACAACGGAGTTGTACGAATAACAGGGTATAGCAATGAAAACTCTGTGTTAGCTAAAACAAGTCAGTTTTCAACAGATGTGATTTGGTTTCTTGAAAACGAAGGTTTAGTGCATATGTCAAAGTTTAGAGAATATTTGTCAGTACAGGACAATTTTACGTTTCCATGGATGTGCAGCATACTTGAAAAACTGTCCGATTATTCTGCAACAAACGATGTGTTATTACAGGTAATATCATATCTTTCATGTATAGGACTTTTACAAAATCGGTGGTATGTTCATTATTGTAAGTTCTCAAAGCTTCACAATAAAATATTAACTAGCATTCCAAAAATCGAGTCGGTCCTTCAAAGTCGTGAAATTCTTTCAAGATTTAGGCTTAATTCAATTCATAGATTGCATATTTTTAGATTGCATTCATCGTTAGAATTATCTATACCAGAACCAGTAACTAAGGTCAGCACAGTTTCATCAGAAGACGATTTAACGGACGATGATAATAGAATATCCACAGAAAACAAGGATGACTCAGATGACTCTAGTACAGAAGAACCTCCCAACATCGAACACGAGAACATATCAAAAGAAGGAAGACGACATTTACCAGCAGGACTAACTATGAAATGGAGTAGTAATGAAATTGAGGTCCTAGACTTTATTATATCCTTGAAAATACAATCTGAGAAAGATGCGTATATGCGTTATAAGGCCGCATGTACATCCAGACGTATTGCAGACCGTTCTTTTTCCGCATTTAAATCAAAATACCATCGTTTGATGAAATCATAAGAACCATTTATTGTTCTAATATCTGACTTAAATGAATGCTAGATTTATGAGAATCGGATTTATGATGCTCAATGGAGTCAAAGAAAAGAGACACATGACACATTTGTTAGTAGATATAATTTGTTTTATTTCAAGAAGCATAAAGCAATAGTTAATATTAAAATATTGAGTTGTCTTTTATTACAGATCGATTTGATTTGACATTATATTAATAACTTTTGTCATTATAAAATTAATTTTCTAATTCAGATATTATGACAATATGAATTCGTCGATAGGACGAAAGTAAACGTCATAATCAAAGCATATCATGGTTAAGGCTTAGTGATGGGCCAATATACTTTTGAATATCAACATGTGCAAGTTATTTCTCAAGCATTTGTAGGCTATTTTTTAAGTTTAAGGTTAAAGTTAAGGTTAAGGTTGACGTTTACTCAACCTTAATCTTTATTTCAGCATATGTTGGCTCTTATTGAAGATTAGGATTGAGGTTTAAGCTTAATGTTAAGGTTAAGGTTAATTTTTCGTTTAATCGTTTAAAGGTTAAGGTTAACTTTCCATTTAACCTTAATCATTTCTTAAGCATTTGTAGGCTATTTTTTACGTTTAAGGTTAAAGTTAAGGTTAAGGTTGACGTTTACTCAACCTTAATCTTTATTTCAGCATATGCTATCTCTTATTGAAGATTAGAATTGAGTTTAAGCATAAGGTTAAGGTTAAGGTTAAGGTTAAGGTTAACTTTCCATTTAACCTTAATTATTTCTTAAGCATTTGTAGGCTATTTTTTAAGTTTAAGGTTAGAGTTAAGGTTAAGGTTGACTTTTACTCAACCTTGATTTTCATTTCAGCATATGTTGGCTCTTATTGAAGATTAGGATTGAGGTTAAGCATCAGGGTAATTTTAAGGTTAATTTTTCGTTTAACCGGTTACTGGTTAAAGGTTAAGGTTAAGGTTAAAGTTAACTTTCCATTTAACCTTAATTATTTCTTAAGCATTTGTAGGCTGTTTTTTAAGTTTAAGGTTAAAGTTAAGGTTAAGGTTGACGTTTCTCAACCATAATCTTTATTTCAGCATATGTTGGCTCTTATTGAAGATTAGGATTGAGTTTAAGCATAAGGTTAAGGTTAAGGTTAATTTTTCGTTTAACCGGTTAAAGGTTAAGGTTAAGGTTAAGGTTAACTTTCCATTTAACCTTAATCATTTCTTAAGCATTTGTAGGCTATTTTTTAAGTTTAAGGTTAAAGTTAAGGTTAAGGTTGACTTTTACTCAACCTTAATCTTTATTTCAGCATATGTTGGCTGTTATTGAAGATAAAAATTGAGGTTAAGCTTAAGGTTAATTTTTCGTTTAACCGGTTACTGGTTAAAGGTTAAGGTTAAGGTTAAGGTTAACATTCCATTTAACCTTAATTATTTCTTAAGCATTTGTAGGCTATTTTTTAAGTTTAAGGTTAAAGTTAAGGTTAAGGTTGACGTTTACTCAACCTTTATCTTAATTTCAACATATGTTGGCTCTTATTGAAGATTAGGATTGAGGTTAAGCATAAGGGTAATTTTGAGGTTAATTTTTTTGTTTAATCGGTTACTGGTTAAAGGTTAAGTTTAAGGTTAAGGTTTATTTTCCATTTAACCTTAATCATTTCTTAAGCATTTGTAGGTTTTTTTTTAAGTTTAAAGTTAAGGTTAAGGTTGACTTTGACTCAACCTTAATCTTTATTTAAGCATATATTGGCTCTTATTGAAGATTAGGATTGAGGTTAAGCTTAGGGTTGAGGTTAAGGTTAGGGTTAGGTTAGGGTTAGGGTTAAGTTTAGAGTTAGGGGTTAGGGGTTAGGGGTTAGGGGTTAGGGTTAGGTTATGGTTATGGTTATGGTTATGGTTACGGTTAGGGTTAGGGTTAGGGGTTAGGGGTTAGGGTTAGGGTTAGGGTTTAGTGTTTGGGTTAGGTTTAGGGTTAGGGCTACTGGTATTTATGTCGCCAAACAATTTAAAGCGACAAAATTTTATCTTTTTTTGTAATTTTTTTTTTTGGCCTGATCATAGAGGACACTTGATACCTAATAATGGATAGTAAGACATAAAAATGAAACAATAAAGGGTTGAAGTGCTATATTTGTTGCATTCAGCACCAATGGGTGCCAATATTGACCATTTTCTTGGTTATTACTTACTGGCATTCACATTTTATTGTGTTGGTACCTCAGAGTTGACAGTTTTAGACAGGTTAGAAGTCTACGGTTACTAAAAATTTTGTCGACAACTATAAGAATGTATATTGTGACACACATTGAGAGATTTATAAGTCTACGGTTACTTATATGTGTGTTGCGAAACAATTAAAAGCGACAATATTTCAACTTTATTATGACATTCTTGTTCTGGCCTGATCATAGAGGACAATTGTTACCTACAAATGGATTGTCAGACATATAAATGAAAGAATAAAGGTTTTTGAATTGCTAAATGTGTTGCATTCAGCACTATAGGGTGCCAATATTGACCATTTTCATGGTTATTAATTACCAGTATTAACAATTTATTCTGTCAGTACCTCATGATTGATACTTTTACACAGGTTTGAAGTCTACGGTTACTAAAACCTCTGCCGACAACTATAAGAATGCATTATTTGAGGTTTATAAGTCTACGGTTACTTATATTTATGTCGCGAAACAATTAAAAGCGACACAATTTCATATGTTTTATGATATTCTGACAATAAAGTAATATTTATGAGTTTATATGGATTCTCAGACACAAAATTGAAGAAATGAAGGTTTCAGGTTGCTGTATTTGTTGGCTGTATCTATAAATGGTGCCAAAATCTATCCTTTTTAGTGATACTTCTGTGCTGGCATGAACATTTTCTTCTTATGATGGATAATTTGACACAAAATGAGACCTGTATAAGTGTACGGTTACTTTTATTTGTGTCGATAACAAAAAAAGGCGACAGAATTTCTTTCTTTAGATTAATTTTCTTGTACCGGCTTGGTAATTAAGTACTCTTTGTACCTCAAGATTGAATGTTGGACATTTAAGTGAAGGATTGTTAATTTCAAATGGCTATATATGTTGTTACCATCAGTATAGGGTGCCAACATTGACCTTTTTCTTGCTGATTCTATACCGGCATCATATTTTATTCTTTTGGGTACATAGTTTTGAGTCTACAGAGTCTAAAAACCTTGTCAACAGATATAAAAAGTGCAAACATTTCTTCTTTTATATGATATTTAGGTACTTGTCTACTAAATGCCACATGCTCGAGTGTTTGACTAATTTTTTTTTTTTTATTATTTTTTTTTTTAACTGTATTGATTTCCCGTTGACTTTTACTCAACCTGAATCTTTATTTCAGCATATGTTGGCTCTTATTGAAGATTAGGATTGAGGTTAAGCATAAGGTTAATTTTAAGGTTAATTTTTCGTTTAACCGGTTACTGGTTAAAGGTTAAGGTTAAGGTTAAAGTTAACTTTCCATTTAACCTTAATTATTTCTTAAGCATTTGTATGCCATTTTGTAAGTTTAAGGTTAAAGTTAAGGTTAAGGTTGACGTTTACTCAACCTTAATCTTAATTTCAGCATACGTTGGCTCTTTTTGAAGATTAGGATTGAGTTTAAGCATAAGGTTAAGGTTAAGGTTAATTTTTCGTTTAACCGGTTACTGGTTAAAGGTTTAGGTTTAGGTTAAGGTTAAGGTTAACTCTCCATTTAACCTTAAATATTTCTTAAGCATTTGTAGGCTATTTTTTAAGTTTAAGGTTAAAGTTAAGGTTAAGGTTGACTTTTACTCAACCTTAATTTTTATTTCAGCATCTGTTGGCTCTTATTGAAGATTAGGATTGAGTTTAAGCATAAGGTTAAAGTTAAGGTTAATTTTTCGTTTAACCGGTTACTGGTTAAAGGTTAAGGTTAAGGTTAAAGTTAACTTTTCATTTAACCTTAATTATTTCTTAAGCATTTGTAGGCTATTTTTTAAGTTTAAGGTTAAAGTTAAGGATAAGGTTGACGTTTACTCAACCATAATCTTTATTTCAGCATACGTTGGCTCTTATTGAAGATTAGGATTGAGTTTAAGCATAAGGTTAAGGTTAAGGTAAATTTTTCGTTTAACCGGTTACTGGTTAAAGGTTAAGGTTTAGGTTAAGGTTAACTCTCTATTTAACCTTAATTATTTCTTAAGCATTTGTAGGCTATTTTTTAAGTTTAAGGTTAAAGTTGACTTTTACTCAACCTTAATCTTTATTTCAGCATCTGTCGGCTCTGATTGAAGATTAGGATTAAGGTTCTGCATAAGGTTAATTTTAAGGTTAATTTTTCGTTTAACCGGTTACTGGTTAAAGGTTAAGGTTAAGGTTAAAGTTAACTTTCCATTTAACCTTAATTATTTCTTAAGCATTTGTAGGCTATTTTTTAAGTTTAAGGTTAAAGTTAAGGTTAAGGTTGACGTTTACTCAACCTTAATCTTAATTTCAGCATACGTTGGCTCTTATTGAAGATTAGGATTGAGTTTAAGCATAAGGTTAAAGTTAAGGTTAATTTTTCGTTTAACCGGTTACTGGTTAAAGGTTAAGGTTAAGGTTAAAGTTAACTTTTCATTTAACCTTAATTATTTCTTAAGCATTTGTAGGCTATTTTTTAAGTTTAAGGTTAAAGTTAAGGTTAAGGTTGACGTTTACTCAACCATAATCTTTATTTCAGCATACGTTGGCTCTTATTGAAGATTAGGATTGAGTTTAAGCATAAGGTTAAGGTTAAGGTTAATTTTTCGTTTAACCGGTCACTGGTTAAAGGTTAAGGTTTAGGTTAAGGTTAAGGTTAACTCTCTATTTAACCTTAATTATTTCTTAAGCATTTGTAGGCTATTTTTTAAGTTTAAGGTTAAAGTTGACTTTTACTCAACCTTAATCTTTATTTCAGCATCTGTCGGCTCTGATTGAAGATTAGGATTAAGGTTCTGCATAAGGTTAATTTTAAGGTTAAT
>NW_027468020.1:77500-87500 GCF_965363235.1 Mytilus galloprovincialis
AGGGTTAGGGTTAGGGTTCTCGTCGAGTAGCCAAAATGTTGCCAATTTAACGGAAAAATATTCCCAAAATTTTCATTATAAGAATGACTACTCGACGGTAACCGTTTTGATGGTGGTTTGGCGACCCCGGGTAGCCAAATTAACGGAAATACGGTAGCCATGGCTACCCGATGACTACTATGGCTACTTTTTTTGCGTCAATTTAGCTACTATGGCTACCCAATGGCTACCCTTTTTTACCTCTTTTGCTTGAATTTGGCTACTGTGGTAATTGGCTTCTATTTTTGGATCATTTTGCATGTGATGTTTTTTTTCCATTTTGAGATATTTGAAAGCCATTAGAACCTAAACTGTGGAACTTTTTTTTTTTTTTTTTTTATTTCTATTACATCGACTTTCAAAATGTCTGAAATTTTTTACTGAAAAGACTGTTCGGCCTTATCTTTTTTGAACTGTAAGACTGTTTGATTGTCTTGATAGTGCAAATGCCATTAAGTATCAGTACTGTGGGACAACATGGTGTCAGCATATCAAAGTCATCGCAAAAAACTTGCAGCGGTAATTGGCTACTATAAAGCTATTTAGGTTTCCTGCTATACTCAAATTGATATATTATATTCTCATACCTCTGCTTATAGTTTAGATGAAATTATAAAGGGAGAAATTTTGAAATGTGTTTCACCGATATTATTCAAAGCAATCCTTACATCATGCTGTACCATTGTTGTTCATGAAGTCCATTGTCAGTTTTATATTCGGCATCATATATAGTTGTCTGGTTATAGCCTGTCAATTAACCTCAGTTTTTCTCCATATTCCGTCAAGCAGTGTACTAATACCTTCATAAAAAAGCACTCATTCGAATATGTGTACACGCATTTGTATAGAAATCTGTATGTGTATAGATATTTTTTGTGTTCCTTTGTGTATGTGCGTACACAAGTGTGAACGTGTAAATAACTTGTTATGTGTATACACATATGTGCCTATGTTTTGTATGTGTACACATTTGTGTGTATATGCATGACCAACTTTTTTGTATATGTTTACACATTTGTACGTATGTAGATGTGTGTGCGTATATATGTACACATTTGTGTGTATGTGAAAACATTTGTATATGTGTACGTATTTGTTTATGTGTACGTATCTTAAGAATTTATATGTGAGCATATTCATTTCTGTGTACGCGTAAACATGTATGCAAGTACATGTGTGTATATGTGTACACAGTTGTATATGTACGCACTAATTTGTATATATTTATATTTAAAATTCGTGAAAATGAGCATAAACATGTATGTATATATGTACACCTGTATGTATATTATACACCTGTATGTATATGTGTACACATGTATGTATATGTGTACACATGTATGTATATGTGTACACATGTATGTTTATGTGTACACATGTATGTACATGTGTACACATGTATGTATATGTGTACACATGTATGTATATGTGTACACATGTATGTATATGTGTACACATGTATGTATATGTGTACACATGTATGTATATGTGTACACATGTATGTATATGTGTACACATGTATGTATATGTGTACATATGTATGTGTATGTGTTTACACATATATTAATGTGTGCATATGATTGTGTAAGAGGGTACACTTATGTGTGTGTGTATATATATATATATATTTATATATATATTGGCAGTCGCATTTTTTGTATTTGTTAGCATATTCTTAATTTTTTGAGTATGTGTACATATAGGTGTACAAATGTGCATACATCAACGTGTGTTTTATAGTCACAATTGACAATTGTTTGGATTATGAGTGTAAAATAATGTTATTTAGCCGTGTATTCTTGTTTGAGCATTCTAATATAATTATGATCTGACATGGCAAATGAAAAGATGTTTACATTAAAGGCATATTTAATTGAAAGAATAAAAGATCATTCTATCAGACAAAAAACAAACAAAATAAACGATCTGGCATTTTTTATTGCCTGTCCTAACATCAACATAAGCAGTTTACAAAATGAATACTGCATTACTTAATTGAAAGAATAAAAGATCATTCTATCAGACAAAAAACAAACAAAATAAACGATCTGGCATTTTTTATTGCCTGTCCTAACATCAACATAAACAGTTTACAAAATGAATACTGCATTACAGCAGTTAAAAAAATCTAAATAAAATTATTCCAAATACAGATCATCCCTAAATTTCAAGTCCGATTCACAGTCAAAGGTCAATTCATGACTGTCCTCACATCAATAGTTCGTGATCCTATTGATTTATTTGTTTCTCTTTTTCCTTTCTGTGTGAATCCTGTCTGTTATCATCTTGTAGTAGTCTTTTCCAGCAAATTTGTCTTTCAGACCTAGGAGTAGAATCCGACCTCGTTCGGTGGAGTGTAACACCTCCATAACGGAAGCTCTTGTGATTTTTCCTGAGATGAGAAGGGATTGACAGAGTGTGATCAGTGTTGATGATTCATCATCAGTAAACGATCTTCGACGATGTGTTGGATGAGACTGATCAGCCGGTTTACTATGAAAAACATTACTTAGATATTCTTTGTATTGACCTTTAACTGTAGATTTCACACTGCTCTTGTTTTCTACTTCTTCTGATTCTGTAATATCTTCTTCTCTGTCGGACTCTTCTTGCCAATCGATTAGGTCGTTAGCAAACAGTGGACTAGGTGGTCCAACTATTTCCTCATCGTACCAATAATCAATTGTTTTGTCTGATTTAGGTGAACGATTTTCTTCTTCTATTGGACTACTTAAGAGAAGATCTCTTGGCCAGTGGATGCTGGTTTTAACATTTAAAATCGGTTCATCAATCCCTTTAGCAGAAGTACTAGTTTGTGGCCAGGAGATGGGTTTTTCCGTCAACTGGTCTTCCATAACTGTCGCAATTAGCTGACACACTGGTTTAGCCCTCTCTCTTTGATTGTAGATCTGATAATATTTGTCTGCCGTTCCCGGCTCATGTGACATATGTCGAGCAATCTCATCTCTCGACCCGGGAACGGCAGCACGTACATGTGTTGATGTACTTTTTCTTATTTTTGTTGCAGATATAGGCTTATCTATGGGCCCTAGATTCCATATGCGATTGATTGCTTTATTTACATGACTGGATGTCATCTCAGAAACTGTGTTATCGGACTTTGGAAACGAAACAAAAATGCTTCGATTCCAATCTAGTGGAAACTGTGGAATCCTTCCACACATTTCTAGATAGTTTTTTAGCATGCAGTTCGTTTCTGGACTTACTCCAAGATTCACCGGCCCTGATTCCATGGTTTTACCTTCAGCAACCTGTAATTGAAAAAAAACCAGATTTCAATATTCAAAACATATCAGAGGAAACGTGTTTACCTTTCAATATTTCAATAGTTCTATAGGACAAATTTTCTTAAATACACAAAAAACCCTTTGAGCAAACTACATTCCAAACTCCGAATTGTGGTAATGGGCTACGCAAAAGCGGCAATTGGCAACATAAAAAGCGGCAATTGGCTACATAAGAGCGGTATTTGGCTACTAAGTAACCATTCACCGCAAATTTGTAGCCATTAACTGCAGCGCTAGTTGAATACCTAATAACGGTAAATGGCTACAAAGTAGCGGTAAATGGCTTCTAAATACCGTTGAATGGTTACTTTGTAGCCAAAAACCGCTTTGTGTAGCCAATAACCGCTGCGGTATATGACTACAAATTTGCGGTGAATGGTTACTAGTTGTCAAATACCGCCATTATGTAGTCAATTACCTCTGTTATGTAGCCAATTGACGTTAATGTGTATCCAATTACCGCTGCGTTATATGACTACGATATAAGCGGTAATTGGCTACATAATGGCGGTATTTGGGTACTAAGTAACCATTCACCGTAAATTTGTAGTCATATACCGCAGCGCTATTTGGATACCTAATAGCGGTGAATGGCTACATTTATTCGTCAATTGGCTACTAAATACCGTTGAGTGGCAACAAGTAGCTAAATACCGCCATTATGTAGACAATTACCGCCATTATGTAGACAATTAACGCTGTTATGTAGCCAATTGACATTTTTGCGTATCCAATTACCGCTGCGGCAAATGACTACGATAGAAGCGGTATTTGCCTACATAAGAGAGGTATTTGGCTACTAAGTAACCATTTACCGCACATTTGTAGCCATACACCACAGCGCTATTTGGATACCTAATAGCGATGAATGGCTACATTTATTCGTCAATTGGCTACTAAATACCGTTGAGTGGCAACAAGTAGCTAAATACCGCCATTATGTAGCCAATTACCGCCACTATGTAGACAATTACCGCTGTTATGTAGCCAATTGACGTTATTGCGTATCTAATAACCGCTGCGGTAATTGGCCACAAAATGGCGGTATTTGGCTACTAAGTAACCACTTACCGCAAATTTGTAGTCATTTACTGCAGTGGTAATTGGATACCTTAAAGCGGTAAATAACTACTTAATAGCGATGATTTGCTACTAAACAGCGGCATTCTTCTACACCAGAGCCGTATTGGCTACGTGGTAGCGGTTGACGGTTTCTTTAAGCAGCAATTGGAAACAAACTGAACTGATTATTTCAAAGAAATTGAATAAAAACAAAAACGTTTGAAATACATTAAAAACCCACTCTCTAGCTTTAGTAATTTTTATATTTCCATTGAGTATGCAGATAAGATTTGATCCTTAATTCGTATAAATTTTTATAAACTTACCGTCATGGTTGCCCATCCGTCAGATGTAATTTTTGCTTTTTGTATGGTCTTTTGTGTGATATTGCGGACTGCCATTGGCCTTTGTGCATTTGTTTGGATGAGACGTAGGAGGAGGAAGTCCCGTACATCAAAAAAATCTGCTGGTACCACTTCCATACTCGGATTCAGTGCTTTTTCTTTGATCTCAGAGACCGCTGAACAATTTAGAAATTCCGCTATGTCACTCGGCATTATCATTGAATCTGCAAAATAAAAAACATATATGCTATAGTTTTTGGTACAATTATATATGTGTGTGATTGTTTGTGTGTGTGTGTAAACGTGCGGGCAAAAGTATGCGTGAACAGGTATGTTAGGGTGTTTACACATTATGTGTATATGCATCCAAGTGTATGTATATGTGTATGCACATGTCTGTTTCATTGTATACACATGCATATATTTATGGTTATGTGTATATGTGTACACATGCATGTGTGTATATATGTATACATGTACATATGTATAGATGTACACCTGTATATGTGTGTATATATGTATGTGTGTACACATGTATTTGTATAAACATGTATGTGTGTACACATGCATGTATACATGTACACACATGTATACATGTACACACATGTATGTATGTACACACATGTATGTATGTACACATGTGTGTGTATACACATTTATGTATGTACACATGTTTGTGTGTACACTTGTATGTGTGTACACATGCATGTATACATGTACACACATGTATGTATGTACACATGTGTGTGTATACACATTTATGTATGTACACATGTTTGTGTGTACACTTGTATGTATGTACACATGCATGTATACATGTACACACATGTATGTATGTACACATGTGTGTGTATACACATTTATGTATGTACACATGTTTGTGTGTACACTTGTATGTGTGTACACATGTACGTGTGTACATATGTATGTGTACGTTTGATCACAATTTCTAGTATGTATATGGGTTCACACTTTTAATAAATAAAATGAAAACTTTACTTACGAATTTCTTCCGTCTGAATTACTGTTCGTCTTTGTTTAACTCTCTTCTTCATGGACTTTCTTAGGACTTTAATGTGATCTACCATTCTTCTTGCGCACTCCATATCCTCTTTTCTGAAGACTTTAGTGTCCATCAGAAATTCCAATGCTCTTGTTAGAGAACCTAAGTACGATAACAAGGACCCCGGAGCCATTGTGTCAAGATGATCCATCATCCATCCATTTATGGCCGATTTATCAAATAATGTCTCTACGGCCATCCTGGGGGATATTTTCTTGAAGATAACCATTGCCTGCCTCACGTGTTGTGAGGAGGTTGAGTCGCTGGCAAGATACGGAAACCCCATCAGCCAAGTCTTAAATTGGTTATCTAATAACAATCTTCTGTTAGGATAACTGTACGAATGAACCTCACTTTGGTCCTCTGCATTTCTGTCTACTCCTGAGTTTTTAGTGTTGATAGGGGTTGCCATATACATTACTGGTGAACTACATTGTTGTTGTTCTGGTTCATTTCGTTGGTCTTGGTCATCATTCTCACTGTCTGAATCGGTAGTGTGAATGTTTGACTGTTCTTGGTTATAAGCCGAGTGCTCTTCTTCTTCTTCTGATAGTGCCTCTCTAAAGCCTATGATGTCTCTACTGATCTTGTCTATCATAAGCTTGGCTGATATAATGTCAAAATTCAGGACATATTCTTTCTTGATTAAGAACTGAAGAAATTGCACAACAGATATTAAAAACTCAATCATTCTTGAAACACTGATTGTTGCTGTTTGGTAAAATCTGTCTAAGGCATCTTCGTCTAGGAGACCATAGAAAGTTTTGTCTGGATCCATGCGTCTCCAGACGAAGAATGCCTGTGCCCCACATTGTGCTGCCTCGGCTGTACTGCTACCTCTTTCTGTTAAAGACTGAACGAAATCACGAATTGCGTTGTTCCTGTAAAATAAATCAGGCATCTCACTGGCTTGAGTCCTTTTGCTCTCGCAGATGACTTCTTTTTTTATTACAGGTTGCATCACTGTTTCTTCCTCGCTGTCGGAAATCACAATCGTCTCCTCTGGTTCAACAACAGTTTCCTTTTTAACAGCATCTGCGCGAGCTAGCAAAGTCTTCATTCTCTTTGAACCCCTCTTTATATTATGCGATCTTGCCAAATGATCTGTCAGTCGTTTCTCTACCTTCCCACATATTCGTGTAGTGGTCCCTTTTTTTGGTGCTGGACAGATATATGTAACATATCCTCCCGATGTTACCACATCACCTTCATGTTTCGTGTAGTTCTTTTGGTGTGAGTGTATCATATGTCTCCATATGTTTTGGGTTGTTACTCCACATTCATCGCAAGTCGTACTTTTCCTCACTCTTTTCTTTCTATCATCAAATTTCTCTTCTTTAACACTTTTTCTAGTTTTGATTTTCGGTTCAACCGAACTTTCATTGTTCTTTCTACTTGAGTCCTTGTGTTTTCTCTTTACTGGTCTACTTTCTCTTTCTGGGGCTACATACTTTCTCTCAGTGATATCTTCTTTTACAATTTTTTTAGTTTTTCTCTTTGGCTCAAAAACACTTTTGTCATTGTTACTGCTTGTCTCACTGACACATATTATATCTCTGTCCTTCTCTAGTTTTCTTTTCTTCATAATAAAATCAGAAGACTTCTCTTCATCAACACTGTCGGATGAACTTGAGCCATCCTCCACTGTTACTCTATGTCTTTTTCTGAATAAGACAACATTTAATCTTCCGGTTGCTTTTGGTGGTGTTGGTGGCACCGCCTCATCATCACTACTATCATCAGACATCTGAAAACAAATTGAACACATTTAAATTGAGCATTAGTCACTTATCTTTTCAAAGTAGCCAATTGCCGTATAAAAGAAGCCAATTACCGCCATTGAGTAGCCAATTGACGCTCAAATGTAGCCTTTTACCGCTATTACGTATCCATTACCGCTGTGGTATTTGACTACGAATTGGCGGTGAATGGTTACTAGTTGCCAAATACCAGCATACTGTAGCCAATTAACGCTGTTATGTAGCCAAATGACGTTAATGCGTATCCAATTACCGCTGCGGTAAATGACTACGATAGAAGCGGTATTTGGCTACATAAGAGAGGTATTTGGCTACTAAGTAACCATTCACCGCACATTTGTAGTCATATACCGCAGCGCTATTTGGATACCTAAAAGCGGTGAATGGCTACATTTATACGTCAATTGGCTACTTAATACCGTTGAATGGCAACTAGTAGCTAAATACCGCCATTATGTAGCCAATTACCGCCATAATGTAGACAATTAACGCTGTTATGTAGCCAATTGACATTTTTGCGTATCCAATTACCGCTGCGGTAAATGACTACGATAGAAGCGGTATTTGGCTACATAAGAGAGGTATTTGGCTACTAAGTAACCATTCACCGCACATTTGTAGTCATACACCGCAGCGCTATTTGGATACCTAAAAGCGGTGAATGGCTACATTTATACGTCAATTGGCTACTAAATACCGTTGAATGGCTACTTAATAGCGGTAAATGGCTACTAACAGCGGCATTTGGCTACATATATTTTCTTTTTAGCATACATTTTTTCAATATGTTAAAAAAAAACAGGGAACTCGAACATAATAAGCATAAACAGTTGAGATACTTAATGTTTCTGTTATCATTTTAAAGATAATCACCTTTTTCTTTCTATATATACAATACCACGTTGTCAGTTAGTTCAAAATATTCACTATGTCCACTGTCATGAATTTATACAGTGACAAAAACTGTAAAACTCGTTCAACCACTGTTTTGTCGTTGGTGTATATTCGTAACTTTAAGTGATCTGCATGCCAATCCCCATAATGTATTATTTCATTTAAGAGCCAATCGAAATGCAGTTGCAATTTGAATTGAAAGTAAACTTGCATGTCTTGATAAACTTACAGTTTACTTCTCTGTATTTTCTTCTTCTTGTCTTTTTTTCTTTTCTTTCACACTGCTAAACAAATTAAAATCCAAACTAAATAAAAAAGATCTAGAAATTTCTGAATTTAGATTTTTAAAAGCAAAACTTAAAACAGAACAAATACAACAAAATATAAGCTTATAGATTTAGAGTTTGGGTCACAAGTACAAATTTTTGATAATTTAAAGCTTCTTCTTCACAGAAAGAAAGCAACTGCAAAAAATCATCAACAGAAAAGACAGCAATATAATTGGCACCATGCAAGGTAAAGTCTAAAACATCCAAATCATGATTTTGACAAAATAGTAAAGCTTCAGTAAACTCAAAATCTGATAAGAAACAAACAAAACCATAAGGATGATCAAATAAATGTGCCATAATTTAAAAAATAAAAGAATAAAAACTGAATAAACAGTTGTAGACGGTCTGGCTTTCTTGCTTGGAACACCTAAAATAAAAACAAAACATGAGCATTTCCAACACTCATATTCATCTTTGAAACGTTCCCCAAAACTGTATGATAAATCTGCAAATGACGGATAAGAACTCTGTCATCCAATGAAAACCGCTGTTACGATTACGTCATTTCACATATTTTTCATAATTTCATAAATGATCAAATATGTTTTACTAAAAAAAAAAGTAGAAAATATTTTTTTTGCCAGACTTTTACTTTTTTGAAAATTGGACCAATAATTTTTGCACATTTTCCGCTATAAAACTTGAAAATTGGTCAAGAAATAAAAAAGTTATGATCAAAATAGAGGACCTACCTTAATACGTCTTATCTGTTACAGTTTCAGCAGGAAAATGAGAGATTTTGGGGATGTCAAACAATAAATGCAAAAGAGACAAAGTGATATAGGTGATTAAAAGGAATTTTCTAATATGTAACCTATGATATGTGCAACTTATTAGGGTTATATTTGTCTCTATATAGAGTATGAATACATAAATGTGTTTTTTGTTTTGTTTGAATTCATGTCTTCTTCAGTATGTTCTGTGAACAATATTACAGATTAGCGGTAGTTGGCTACCTGTATACTTAAACAGGTGAAAATATATATCAGCCTTTATTGACATTTCTAATGAAGATTTTCTTAATCTGAAAACTGTGAATGATAGAGTTGACTAAATTGTTGATTTTTTAATATTCAATAAGTGAAAGAAAAATGGAAAACATGAAAAAAAAATAGAGAGAAAAAAACATAGCTTTAGCACTGTTTGCACATTATGGGTAGGTGTACAAAATTGGATATTTTGACGATATACATTCGGT
>NW_027468021.1:0-91760 GCF_965363235.1 Mytilus galloprovincialis
ACGTTAGCGGATAGTGTCATTTTGTTAACGTAATCGTAAACGTGCACACCTTAGATTGACAGACGTTGCGGCCACAATATTTAGGCCACCTATAAAAAAATGATATCGACTTGTAGCACAGGAACAGGGCAACAAATGCATAACAGTAGATTATTAGCGGATAGTGTCATTTTGTTAACGTAATCGTAAACGTGCACACCTTAGATTGACAGATGTTGCTGCCACAATATTTGGGCCACCTATAAAAAAATGATATCGACTTGTAGCACAGGAACTGGGCAACACATGCATAACAGTAGATGTATGCTTTATTGTAACAACTTGCGGCATTTAGCACACTCCCGAAATCTATGACGGTTTTGAAGGTCACTTCCTTTTAATGAATTGTGGACAAACTTATCATGCGACCCCCAAAAAATAGCTTCAGAAAATAAGCATACTGCCAGGGCAACTCACTAATAACACTTAAGTTGTGCTCAGCCGATAAAGTCGCTGGTATTTTTGAAAAAACGGAGAAAACGATAAGACCCAATAACGTTAGCGGATAGTGTCATTTTGTTAACGTAATCGTAAACGTGCACACCTTAGATTGACAGACGTTGCGGCCACAATATTTAGGCCACCTATAAAAAAATGATATCGACTTGTAGCACAGGAACAGGGCAACAAATGCATAACAGTAGATGTATGCTTTGTTGTAACAACTTTCGGCATTTAGCACACTCCCGGGAATCTATGACGGTCTTGAAGGTCACTTCCTTTTAATGAATTGTGGACAAACTATGCATGCGACCCCCAAAAAATAGCTGCAGAAAGTTAGCATACTGCCAGGGCAACTCACTAATAACACTAAAGTTGTGCTCAGCCGATAAACTCGCCGGTATTTTTGAAAAAACGGAGAAAACGATAAGACCCAATAACGTTAGCGGATAGTGTCATTTTGTTAACGTAATCGTAAACGTGCACACCTTAGATTGACAGACGTTGCGGCCACAATATTTAGGCCACCTATAAAAAAATGATATCGACTTGTAGCACAGGAACAGGGCAACAAATGCATAACAGTAGATGTATGCTTTGTTGTAACAACTTTCGGCATTTAGCACACTCCCGGGAATCTATGACGGTCTTGAAGGTCACTTCCTTTTAATGAATTGTGGACAAACTATGCATGCGACCCCCAAAAAATAGCTGCAGAAAGTTAGCATACTGCCAGGGCAACTCACTAATAACACTAAAGTTGTGCTCAGCCGATAAACTCGCCGGTATTTTTGAAAAAACGGAGAAAACGATAAGACCCAATAACGTTAGCGGATAGTGTCATTTTGTTAACGTAATCGTAAACGTGCACACCTTAGATTGACAGACGTTGCGGCCACAATATTTAGGCCACCTATAAAAAAATGATATCGACTTGTAGCACAGGAACAGGGCAACAAATGCATAACAGTAGATGTATGCTTTGTTGTAACAACTTTCGGCATTTAGCACACTCCCGGGAATCTATGACGGTCTTGAAGGTCACTTCCTTTTAATGAATTGTGGACAAACTATGCATGCGACCCCCAAAAAATAGCTGCAGAAAGTTAGCATACTGCCAGGGCAACTCACTAATAACACTAAAGTTGTGCTCAGCCGATAAACTCGCCGGTATTTTTGAAACAACGGAGAAAACGATAAGACCCAATAACGTTAGCGGATAGTGTCATTTTGTTAACGTAATCGTAAACGTGCACACCTTAGATTGACAGACGTTGCGGCCACAATATTTGGCCCACCTATAAAAAAATGATATCGACTTGTAGCACAGGAACAGGGCAACAAATGCATAACAGTAGATGTATGCTTTGTTGTAACAACTTTCGGCATTTAGCACACTCCCGGGAATCTATGACGGTCTTGAAGGTCACTTCCTTTTAATGAATTGTGGACAAACTATGCATGCGACCCCCAAAAAATAGCTGCAGAAAGTTAGCATACTGCCAGGGCAACTCACTAATAACACTAAAGTTGTGCTCAGCCGATAAACTCGCCGGTATTTTTGAAACAACGGAGAAAACGATAAGACCCAAT
This sequence comes from Mytilus galloprovincialis, assembly GCF_965363235.1. NCBI lineage: Eukaryota > Metazoa > Mollusca > Bivalvia > Mytilida > Mytilidae > Mytilus > Mytilus galloprovincialis. The sequence continues at coordinate 2,074 of NW_027468021.1, forward strand.
AACGTTAGCGGATAGTGTCATTTTGTTAACGTAATCGTAAACGTGCACACCTTAGATTGACAGACGTTGCGGCCACAATATTTAGGCCACCTATAAAAAAATGATATCGACTTGTAGCACAGGAACAGGGCAACAAATGCATAACAGTAGATGTATGCTTTGTTGTAACAACTTTCGGCATTTAGCACACTCCCGGGAATCTATGACGGTCTTGAAGGTCACTTCCTTTTAATGAATTGTGGACAAACTATGCATGCGACCCCCAAAAAATAGCTGCAGAAAGTTAGCATACTGCCAGGGCAACTCACTAATAACACTAAAGTTGTGCTCAGCCGATAAACTCGCCGGTATTTTTGAAAAAACGGAGAAAACGATAAGACCCAATAACGTTAGCGGATAGTGTCATTTTGTTAACGTAATCGTAAACGTGCACACCTTAGATTGACAGACGTTGCGGCCACAATATTTAGGCCACCTATAAAAAAATGATATCGACTTGTAGCACAGGAACAGGGCAACAAATGCATAACAGTAGATGTATGCTTTGTTGTAACAACTTTCGGCATTTAGCACACTCCCGGGAATCTATGACGGTCTTGAAGGTCACTTCCTTTTAATGAATTGTGGACAAACTATGCATGCGACCCCCAAAAAATAGCTGCAGAAAGTTAGCATACTGCCAGAGCAACTCACTAATAACACTAAAGTTGTGCTCAGCCGATAAACTCGCCGGTATTTTTGAAAAAACGGAGAAAACGATAAGACCCAATAACGTTAGCGGATAGTGTCATTTTGTTAACGTAATCGTAAACGTGCACACCTTAGATTGACAGACGTTGCGGCCACAATATTTAGGCCACCTATAAAAAAATGATATCGACTTGTAGCACAGGAACAGGGCAACAAATGCATAACAGTAGATGTATGCTTTGTTGTAACAACTTTCGGCATTTAGCACACTCCCGGGAATCTATGACGGTCTTGAAGGTCACTTCCTTTTAATGAATTGTGGACAAACTATGCATGCGACCCCCAAAAAATAGCTGCAGAAAGTTAGCATACTGCCAGGGCAACTCACTAATAACACTAAAGTTGTGCTCAGCCGATAAACTCGCCGGTATTTTTGAAAAAACGGAGAAAACGATAAGACCCAATAACGTTAGCGGATAGTGTCATTTTGTTAACGTAATCGTAAACGTGCACACCTTAGATTGACAGACGTTGCGGCCACAATATTTAGGCCACCTATAAAAAAATGATATCGACTTGTAGCACAGGAACAGGGCAACAAATGCATAACAGTAGATGTATGCTTTGTTGTAACAACTTTCGGCATTTAGCACACTCCCGGGAATCTATGACGGTCTTGAAGGTCACTTCCTTTTAATGAATTGTGGACAAACTATGCATGCGACCCCCAAAAAATAGCTGCAGAAAGTTAGCATACTGCCAGGGCAGCTCACTAATAACACTAAAGTTGTGCTCAGCCGATAAACTCGCCGGTATTTTTGAAAAAACGGAGAAAACGATAAGACCCAATAACGTTAGCGGATAGTGTCATTTTGTTAACGTAATCGTAAACGTGCACACCTTAGATTGACAGACGTTGCGGCCACAATATTTAGGCCACCTATAAAAAAATGATATCGACTTGTAGCACAGGAACAGGGCAACAAATGCATAACAGTAGATGTATGCTTTGTTGTAACAACTTTCGGCATTTAGCACACTCCCGGGAATCTATGACGGTCTTGAAGGTCACTTCCTTTTAATGAATTGTGGACAAACTATGCATGCGACCCCCAAAAAATAGCTGCAGAAAGTTAGCATACTGCCAGGGCAACTCACTAATAACACTAAAGTTGTGCTCAGCCGATAAACTCGCCGGTATTTTTGAAAAAACGGAGAAAACGATAAGACCCAATAACGTTAGCGGATAGTGTCATTTTGTTAACGTAATCGTAAACGTGCACACCTTAGATTGACAGACGTTGCGGCCACAATATTTAGGCCACCTATAAAAAAATGATATCGACTTGTAGCACAGGAACAGGGCAACAAATGCATAACAGTAGATGTATGCTTTGTTGTAACAACTTTCGGCATTTAGCACACTCCCGGGAATCTATGACGGTCTTGAAGGTCACTTCCTTTTAATGAATTGTGGACAAACTATGCATGCGACCCCCAAAAAATAGCTGCAGAAAGTTAGCATACTGCCAGGGCAACTCACTAATAACACTAAAGTTGTGCTCAGCCGATAAACTCGCCGGTATTTTTGAAAAAACGGAGAAAACGATAAGACCCAATAACGTTAGCGGATAGTGTCATTTTGTTAACGTAATCGTAAACGTGCACACCTTAGATTGACAGACGTTGCGGCCACAATATTTAGGCCACCTATAAAAAAATGATATCGACTTGTAGCACAGGAACAGGGCAACAAATGCATAACAGTAGATGTATGCTTTGTTGTAACAACTTTCGGCATTTAGCACACTCCCGGGAATCTATGACGGTCTTGAAGGTCACTTCCTTTTAATGAATTGTGGACAAACTATGCATGCGACCCCCAAAAAATAGCTGCAGAAAGTTAGCATACTGCCAGGGCAACTCACTAATAACACTAAAGTTGTGCTCAGCCGATAAACTCGCCGGTATTTTTGAAAAAACGGAGAAAACGATAAGACCCAATAACGTTAGCGGATAGTGTCATTTTGTTAACGTAATCGTAAACGTGCACACCTTAGATTGACAGACGTTGCGGCCACAATATTTAGGCCACCTATAAAAAAATGATATCGACTTGTAGCACAGGAACAGGGCAACAAATGCATAACAGTAGATGTATGCTTTGTTGTAACAACTTTCGGCATTTAGCACACTCCCGGGAATCTATGACGGTCTTGAAGGTCACTTCCTTTTAATGAATTGTGGACAAACTATGCATGCGACCCCCAAAAAATAGCTGCAGAAAGTTAGCATACTGCCAGGGCAGCTCACTAATAACACTAAAGTTGTGCTCAGCCGATAAACTCGCCGGTATTTTTGAAAAAACGGAGAAAACGATAAGACCCAATAACGTTAGCGGATAGTGTCATTTTGTTAACGTAATCGTAAACGTGCACACCTTAGATTGACAGACGTTGCGGCCACAATATTTAGGCCACCTATAAAAAAATGATATCGACTTGTAGCACAGGAACAGGGCAACAAATGCATAACAGTAGATGTATGCTTTGTTGTAACAACTTTCGGCATTTAGCACACTCCCGGGAATCTATGACGGTCTTGAAGGTCACTTCCTTTTAATGAATTGTGGACAAACTATGCATGCGACCCCCAAAAAATAGCTGCAGAAAGTTAGCATACTGCCAGGGCAACTCACTAACAACACTAAAGTTGTGCTCAGCCGATAAACTCGCCGGTATTTTTGAAAAAACGGAGAAAACGATAAGACCCAATAACGTTAGCGGATAGTGTCATTTTGTTAACGTAATCGTAAACGTGCACACCTTAGATTGACAGACGTTGCGGCCACAATATTTAGGCCACCTATAAAAAAATGATATCGACTTGTAGCACAGGAACAGGGCAACAAATGCATAACAGTAGATGTATGCTTTGTTGTAACAACTTTCGGCATTTAGCACACTCCCGGGAATCTATGACGGTCTTGAAGGTCACTTCCTTTTAATGAATTGTGGACAAACTATGCATGCGACCCCCAAAAAATAGCTGCAGAAAGTTAGCATACTGCCAGGGCAACTCACTAACAACACTAAAGTTGTGCTCAGCCGATAAACTCGCCGGTATTTTTGAAAAAACGGAGAAAACGATAAGACCCAATAACGTTAGCGGATAGTGTCATTTTGTTAACGTAATCGTAAACGTGCACACCTTAGATTGACAGACGTTGCGGCCACAATATTTAGGCCACCTATAAAAAAATGATATCGACTTGTAGCACAGGAACAGGGCAACAAATGCATAACAGTAGATGTATGCTTTGTTGTAACAACTTTCGGCATTTAGCACACTCCCGGGAATCTATGACGGTCTTGAAGGTCACTTCCTTTTAATGAATTGTGGACAAACTATGCATGCGACCCCCAAAAAATAGCTGCAGAAAGTTAGCATACTGCCAGGGCAACTCACTAATAACACTAAAGTTGTGCTCAGCCGATAAACTCGCCGGTATTTTTGAAAAAACGGAGAAAACGATAAGACCCAATAACGTTAGCGGATAGTGTCATTTTGTTAACGTAATCGTAAACGTGCACACCTTAGATTGACAGACGTTGCGGCCACAATATTTAGGCCACCTATAAAAAAATGATATCGACTTGTAGCACAGGAACAGGGCAACAAATGCATAACAGTAGATGTATGCTTTGTTGTAACAACTTTCGGCATTTAGCACACTCCCGGGAATCTATGACGGTCTTGAAGGTCACTTCCTTTTAATGAATTGTGGACAAACTATGCATGCGACCCCCAAAAAATAGCTGCAGAAAGTTAGCATACTGCCAGGGCAACTCACTAATAACACTAAAGTTGTGCTCAGCCGATAAACTCGCCGGTATTTTTGAAACAACGGAGAAAACGATAAGACCCAATAACGTTAGCGGATAGTGTCATTTTGTTAACGTAATCGTAAACGTGCACACCTTAGATTGACAGACGTTGCGGCCACAATATTTAGGCCACCTATAAAAAAATGATATCGACTTGTAGCACAGGAACAGGGCAACAAATGCATAACAGTAGATGTATGCTTTGTTGTAACAACTTTCGGCATTTAGCACACTCCCGGGAATCTATGACGGTCTTGAAGGTCACTTCCTTTTAATGAATTGTGGACAAACTATGCATGCGACCCCCAAAAAATAGCTGCAGAAAGTTAGCATACTGCCAGGGCAACTCACTAATAACACTAAAGTTGTGCTCAGCCGATAAACTCGCCGGTATTTTTGAAAAAACGGAGAAAACGATAAGACCCAATAACGTTAGCGGATAGTGTCATTTTGTTAACGTAATCGTAAACGTGCACACCTTAGATTGACAGACGTTGCGGCCACAATATTTAGGCCACCTATAAAAAAATGATATCGACTTGTAGCACAGGAACAGGGCAACAAATGCATAACAGTAGATGTATGCTTTGTTGTAACAACTTTCGGCATTTAGCACACTCCCGGGAATCTATGACGGTCTTGAAGGTCACTTCCTTTTAATGAATTGTGGACAAACTATGCATGCGACCCCCAAAAAATAGCTGCAGAAAGTTAGCATACTGCCAGGGCAACTCACTAATAACACTAAAGTTGTGCTCAGCCGATAAACTCGCCGGTATTTTTGAAACAACGGAGAAAACGATAAGACCCAATAACGTTAGCGGATAGTGTCATTTTGTTAACGTAATCGTAAACGTGCACACCTTAGATTGACAGACGTTGCGGCCACAATATTTAGGCCACCTATAAAAAAATGATATCGACTTGTAGCACAGGAACAGGGCAACAAATGCATAACAGTAGATGTATGCTTTGTTGTAACAACTTTCGGCATTTAGCACACTCCCGGGAATCTATGACGGTCTTGAAGGTCACTTCCTTTTAATGAATTGTGGACAAACTATGCATGCGACCCCCAAAAAATAGCTGCAGAAAGTTAGCATACTGCCAGGGCAACTCACTAATAACACTAAAGTTGTGCTCAGCCGATAAACTCGCCGGTATTTTTGAAAAAACGGAGAAAACGATAAGACCCAATAACGTTAGCGGATAGTGTCATTTTGTTAACGTAATCATAAACGTGCACACCTTAGATTGACAGACGTTGCGGCCACAATATTTAGGCCACCTATAAAAAAATGATATCGACTTGTAGCACAGGAACAGGGCAACAAATGCATAACAGTAGATGTATGCTTTGTTGTAACAACTTTCGGCATTTAGCACACTCCCGGGAATCTATGACGGTCTTGAAGGTCACTTCCTTTTAATGAATTGTGGACAAACTATGCATGCGACCCCCAAAAAATAGCTGCAGAAAGTTAGCATACTGCCAGGGCAGCTCACTAATAACACTAAAGTTGTGCTCAGCCGATAAACTCGCCGGTATTTTTGAAAAAACGGAGAAAACGATAAGACCCAATAACGTTAGCGGATAGTGTCATTTTGTTAACGTAATCGTAAACGTGCACACCTTAGATTGACAGACGTTGCGGCCACAATATTTAGGCCACCTATAAAAAAATGATATCGACTTGTAGCACAGGAACAGGGCAACAAATGCATAACAGTAGATGTATGCTTTGTTGTAACAACTTTCGGCATTTAGCACACTCCCGGGAATCTATGACGGTCTTGAAGGTCACTTCCTTTTAATGAATTGTGGACAAACTATGCATGCGACCCCCAAAAAATAGCTGCAGAAAGTTAGCATACTGCCAGGGCAACTCACTAATAACACTAAAGTTGTGCTCAGCCGATAAACTCGCCGGTATTTTTGAAAAAACGGAGAAAACGATAAGACCCAATAACGTTAGCGGATAGTGTCATTTTGTTAACGTAATCGTAAACGTGCACACCTTAGATTGACAGACGTTGCGGCCACAATATTTAGGCCACCTATAAAAAATGATATCGACTTGTAGCACAGGAACAGGGCAACAAATGCATAACAGTAGATGTATGCTTTGTTGTAACAACTTTCGGCATTTAGCACACTCCCGGGAATCTATGACGGTCTTGAAGGTCACTTCCTTTTAATGAATTGTGGACAAACTATGCATGCGACCCCCAAAAAATAGCTGCAGAAAGTTAGCATACTGCCAGGGCAACTCACTAATAACACTAAAGTTGTGCTCAGCCGATAAACTCGCCGGTATTTTTAAAAAAAACGGAGAAAACGATAAGACCCAATAACGTTAGCGGATAGTGTCATTTTGTTAACGTAATCGTAAACGTGCACACCTTAGATTGACAGACGTTGCGGCCACAATATTTAGGCCACCTATAAAAAAATGATATCGACTTGTAGCACAGGAACAGGGCAACAAATGCATAACAGTAGATGTATGCTTTGTTGTAACAACTTTCGGCATTTAGCACACTCCCGGGAATCTATGACGGTCTTGAAGGTCACTTCCTTTTAATGAATTGTGGACAAACTATGCATGCGACCCCCAAAAAATAGCTGCAGAAAGTTAGCATACTGCCAGGGCAACTCACTAATAACACTAAAGTTGTGCTCAGCCGATAAACTCGCCGGTATTTTTGAAAAAACGGAGAAAACGATAAGACCCAATAACGTTAGCGGATAGTGTCATTTTGTTAACGTAATCATAAACGTGCACACCTTAGATTGACAGACGTTGCGGCCACAATATTTAGGCCACCTATAAAAAAATGATATCGACTTGTAGCACAGGAACAGGGCAACAAATGCATAACAGTAGATGTATGCTTTGTTGTAACAACTTTCGGCATTTAGCACACTCCCGGGAATCTAGGACGGTCTTGAAGGTCACTTCCTTTTAATGAATTGTGGACAAACTATGCATGCGACCCCCAAAAAATAGCTGCAGAAAGTTAGCATACTGCCAGGGCAACTCACTAATAACACTAAAGTTGTGCTCAGCCGATAAACTCGCCGGTATTTATGAAAAAACGGAGAAAACGATAAGACCCAATAACGTTAGCGGATAGTGTCATTTTGTTAACGTAATCGTAAACGTGCACACCTTAGATTGACAGACGTTGCGGCCACAATATTTAGGCCACCTATAAAAAAATGATATCGACTTGTAGCACAGGAACAGGGCAACAAATGCATAACAGTAGATGTATGCTTTGTTGTAACAACTTTCGGCATTTAGCACACTCCCGGGAATCTATGACGGTCTTGAAGGTCACTTCCTTTTAATGAATTGTGGACAAACTATGCATGCGACCCCCAAAAAATAGCTGCAGAAAGTTAGCATACTGCCAGGGCAACTCACTAATAACACTAAAGTTGTGCTCAGCCGATAAACTCGCCGGTATTTTTGAAAAAACGGAGAAAACGATAAGACCCAATAACGTTAGCGGATAGTGTCATTTTGTTAACGTAATCGTAAACGTGCACACCTTAGATTGACAGACGTTGCGGCCACAATATTTAGGCCACCTATAAAAAATGATATCGACTTGTAGCACAGGAACAGGGCAACAAATGCATAACAGTAGATGTATGCTTTGTTGTAACAACTTTCGGCATTTAGCACACTCCCGGGAATCTATGACGGTCTTGAAGGTCACTTCCTTTTAATGAATTGTGGACAAACTATGCATGCGACCCCCAAAAAATAGCTGCAGAAAGTTAGCATACTGCCAGGGCAACTCACTAATAACACTAAAGTTGTGCTCAGCCGATAAACTCGCCGGTATTTTTAAAAAAAACGGAGAAAACGATAAGACCCAATAACGTTAGCGGATAGTGTCATTTTGTTAACGTAATCGTAAACGTGCACACCTTAGATTGACAGACGTTGCGGCCACAATATTTAGGCCACCTATAAAAAATGATATCGACTTGTAGCACAGGAACAGGGCAACAAATGCATAACAGTAGATGTATGCTTTGTTGTAACAACTTTCGGCATTTAGCACACTCCCGGGAATCTATGACGGTCTTGAAGGTCACTTCCTTTTAATGAATTGTGGACAAACTATGCATGCGACCCCCAAAAAATAGCTGCAGAAAGTTAGCATACTGCCAGGGCAACTCACTAATAACACTAAAGTTGTGCTCAGCCGATAAACTCGCCGGTATTTTTGAAAAAACGGAGAAAACGATAAGACCCAATAACGTTAGCGGATAGTGTCATTTTGTTAACGTAATCATAAACGTGCACACCTTAGATTGACAGACGTTGCGGCCACAATATTTAGGCCACCTATAAAAAAATGATATCGACTTGTAGCACAGGAACAGGGCAACAAATGCATAACAGTAGATGTATGCTTTGTTGTAACAACTTTCGGCATTTAGCACACTCCCGGGAATCTAGGACGGTCTTGAAGGTCACTTCCTTTTAATGAATTGTGGACAAACTATGCATGCGACCCCCAAAAAATAGCTGCAGAAAGTTAGCATACTGCCAGGGCAACTCACTAATAACACTAAAGTTGTGCTCAGCCGATAAACTCGCCGGTATTTATGAAAAAACGGAGAAAACGATAAGACCCAATAACGTTAGCGGATAGTGTCATTTTGTTAACGTAATCGTAAACGTGCACACCTTAGATTGACAGACGTTGCGGCCACAATATTTAGGCCACCTATAAAAAAAATGATATCGACTTGTAGCACAGGAACAGGGCAACAAATGCATAACAGTAGATGTATGCTTTGTTGTAACAACTTTCGGCATTTAGCACACTCCCGGGAATCTATGACGGTCTTGAAGGTCACTTCCTTTTAATGAATTGTGGACAAACTATGCATGCGACCCCCAAAAAATAGCTGCAGAAAGTTAGCATACTGCCAGGGCAAGTCACTAATAACACTAAAGTTGTGCTCAGCCGATAAACTCGCCGGTATTTTTGAAAAAACGGAGAAAACGATAAGACCCAATAACGTTAGCGGATAGTGTCATTTTGTTAACGTAATCGTAAACGTGCACACCTTAGATTGACTGACGTAGCGGCCACAATATTTAGGCCACCTATAAAAAAATGATATCGACTTGTAGCACAGGAACAGGGCAACAAATGCATAACAGTAGATGTATGCTTTGTTGTAACAACTTTCGGCATTTAGCACACTCCCGGGAATCTATGACGGTCTTGAAGGTCACTTCCTTTTAATGAATTGTGGACAAACTATGCATGCGACCCCCAAAAAATAGCTGCAGAAAGTTAGCATACTGCCAGGGCAACTCACTAATAACACTAAAGTTGTGCTCAGCCGATAAACTCGCCGGTATTTTTGAAAAAACGGAGAAAACGATAAGACCCAATAACGTTAGCGGATAGTGTCATTTTGTTAACGTAATCGTAAACGTGCACACCTTAGATTGACAGACGTTGCGGCCACAATATTTAGGCCACCTATAAAAAAATGATATCGACTTGTAGCACAGGAACAGGGCAACAAATGCATAACAGTAGATGTATGCTTTGTTGTAACAACTTTCGGCATTTAGCACACTCCCGGGAATCTATGACGGTCTTGAAGGTCACTTCCTTTTAATGAATTGTGGACAAACTATGCATGCGACCCCCAAAAAATAGCTGCAGAAAGTTAGCATACTGCCAGGGCAACTCACTAATAACACTAAAGTTGTGCTCAGCCGATAAACTCGCCGGTATTTTTGAAAAAACGGAGAAAACGATAAGACCCAATAACGTTAGCGGATAGTGTCATTTTGTTAACGTAATCGTAAACGTGCACACCTTAGATTGACAGACGTTGCGGCCACAATATTTAGGCCACCTATAAAAAAATGATATCGACTTGTAGCACAGGAACAGGGCAACAAATGCATAACAGTAGATGTATGCTTTGTTGTAACAACTTTCGGCATTTAGCACACTCCCGGGAATCTATGACGGTCTTGAAGGTCACTTCCTTTTAATGAATTGTGGACAAACTATGCATGCGACCCCCAAAAAATAGCTGCAGAAAGTTAGCATACTGCCAGGGCAACTCACTAATAACACTAAAGTTGTGCTCAGCCGATAAACTCGCCGGTATTTTTGAAAAAACGGAGAAAACGATAAGACCCAATAACGTTAGCGGATAGTGTCATTTTGTTAACGTAATCGTAAACGTGCACACCTTAGATTGACAGACGTTGCGGCCACAATATTTAGGCCACCTATAAAAAATGATATCGACTTGTAGCACAGGAACAGGGCAACAAATGCATAACAGTAGATGTATGCTTTGTTGTAACAACTTTCGGCATTTAGCACACTCCCGGGAATCTATGACGGTCTTGAAGGTCACTTCCTTTTAATGAATTGTGGACAAACTATGCATGCGACCCCCAAAAAATAGCTGCAGAAAGTTAGCATACTGCCAGGGCAACTCACTAATAACACTAAAGTTGTGCTCAGCCGATAAACTCGCCGGTATTTTTGAAAAAACGGAGAAAACGATAAGACCCAATAACGTTAGCGGATAGTGTCATTTTGTTAACGTAATCATAAACGTGCACACCTTAGATTGACAGACGTTGCGGCCACAATATTTAGGCCACCTATAAAAAAATGATATCGACTTGTAGCACAGAAACAGGGCAACAAATGCATAACAGTAGATGTATGCTTTGTTGTAACAACTTTCGGCATTTAGCACACTCCCGGGAATCTATGACGGTCTTGAAGGTCACTTCCTTTTAATGAATTGTGGACAAACTATGCATGCGACCCCCAAAAAATAGCTGCAGAAAGTTAGCATACTGCCAGGGCAACTCACTAATAACACTAAAGTTGTGCTCAGCCGATAAACTCGCCGGTATTTATGAAAAAACGGAGAAAACGATAAGACCCAATAACGTTAGCGGATAGTGTCATTTTGTTAACGTAATCGTAAACGTGCACACCTTAGATTGACAGACGTTGCGGCCACAATATTTAGGCCACCTATAAAAAAATGATATCGACTTGTAGCACAGGAACAGGGCAACAAATGCATAACAGTAGATGTATGCTTTGTTGTAACAACTTTCGGCATTTAGCACACTCCCGGGAATCTATGACGGTCTTGAAGGTCACTTCCTTTTAATGAATTGTGGACAAACTATGCATGCGACCCCCAAAAAATAGCTGCAAAAAGTTAGCATACTGCCAGGGCAAGTCACTAATAACACTAAAGTTGTGCTCAGCCGATAAACTCGCCGGTATTTTTGAAAAAACGGAGAAAACGATAAGACCCAATAACGTTAGCGGATAGTGTCATTTTGTTAACGTAATCGTAAACGTGCACACCTTAGATTGACTGACGTAGCGGCCACAATATAAAGGCCACCTATAAAAAAATGATATCGACTTGTAGCACAGGAACAGGGCAACAAATGCATAACAGTAGATGTATGCTTTGTTGTAACAACTTTCGGCATTTAGCACACTCCCGGGAATCTATGACGGTCTTGAAGGTCACTTCCTTTTAATGAATTGTGGACAAACTATGCATGCGACCCCCAAAAAATAGCTGCAGAAAGTTAGCATACTGCCAGGGCAACTCACTAACAACACTAAAGTTGTGCTCAGCCGATAAACTCGCCGGTATTTTTGAAAAAACGGAGAAAGCGATAAGACCCAATAACGTTAGCGGATAGTGTCATTTTGTTAACGTAATCGTAAACGTGCACACCTTAGATTGACAGACGTTGCGGCCACAATATTTAGGCCACCTATAAAAAAATGATATCGACTTGTAGCACAGGAACAGGGCAACAAATGCATAACAGTAGATGTATGCTTTGTTGTAACAACTTTCGGCATTTAGCACACTCCCGGGAATCTATGACGGTCTTGAAGGTCACTTCCTTTTAATGAATTGTGGACAAACTATGCATGCGACCCCCAAAAAATAGCTGCAGAAAGTTAGCATACTGCCAGGGCAACTCACTAACAACACTAAAGTTGTGCTCAGCCGATAAACTCGCCGGTATTTTTGAAAAAACGGAGAAAACGATAAGACCCAATAACGTTAGCGGATAGTGTCATTTTGTTAACGTAATCGTAAACGTGCACACCTTAGATTGACAGACGTTGCGGCCACAATATTTAGGCCACCTATAAAAAAATGATATCGACTTGTAGCACAGGAACAGGGCAACAAATGCATAACAGTAGATGTATGCTTTGTTGTAACAACTTTCGGCATTTAGCACACTCCCGGGAATCTATGACGGTCTTGAAGGTCACTTCCTTTTAATGAATTGTGGACAAACTATGCATGCGACCCCCAAAAAATAGCTGCAGAAAGTTAGCATACTGCCAGGGCAACTCACTAACAACACTAAAGTTGTGCTCAGCCGATAAACTCGCCGGTATTTTTGAAAAAACGGAGAAAACGATAAGATCCAATAACGTTAGCGGATAGTGTCATTTTGTTAACGTAATCGTAAACGTGCACACCTTAGATTGACAGACGTTGCGGCCACAATATTTAGGCCACCTATAAAAAAATGATATCGACTTGTAGCACAGGAACAGGGCAACAAATGCATAACAGTAGATGTATGCTTTGTTGTAACAACTTTCGGCATTTAGCACACTCCCGGGAATCTATGACGGTCTTGAAGGTCACTTCCTTTTAATGAATTGTGGACAAACTGCATGCGACCCCCAAAAAATAGCTGCAGAAAGTTTGCATACTGCCAGGGCAACTCACTAACAACACTAAAGTTGTGCTCAGCCGATAAACTCGCCGGTATTTTTGAAAAAAACGGAGAAAACGATAAGACCCAATAACGTTAGCGGATAGTGTCATTTTGTTAACGTAATCGTAAACGTGCACACCTTAGATTGACAGACGTTGCGGCCACAATATTTAGGCCACCTATAAAAAAATGATATCGACTTGTAGCACAGGAACAGGGCAACAAATGCATAACAGTAGATGTATGCTTTGTTGTAACAACTTTCGGCATTTAGCACACTCCCGGGAATCTATGACGGTCTTGAAGGTCACTTCCTTTTAATGAATTGTGGACAAACTATGCATGCGACCCCCAAAAAATAGCTGCAGAAAGTTAGCATACTGCCAGGGCAACTCACTAACAACACTAAAGTTGTGCTCAGCCGATAAACTCGCCGGTATTTTTGAAAAAAACGGAGAAAACGATAAGACCCAATAACGTTAGCGGATAGTGTCATTTTGTTAACGTAATCGTAAACGTGCACACCTTAGATTGACAGACGTTGCGGCCACAATATTTAGGCCACCTATAAAAAAAATGATATCGACTTGTAGCACAGGAACAGGGCAACAAATGCATAACAGTAGATGTATGCTTTGTTGTAACAACTTTCGGCATTAAGCACACTCCCGGGAATCTATGACGGTCTTGAAAGTCACTTCCTTTTAATGAATTGTGGACAAACTATGCATGCGACCCCCAAAAAATAGCTGCAGAAAGTTAGCATACTGCCAGGGCAACTCACTAACAACACTAAAGTTGTGCTCAGCCGATAAACTCGCCGGTATTTTTGAAAAAACGGAGAAAACGATAAGACCCAATAACGTTAGCGGATAGTGTCATTTTGTTAACGTAATCGTAAACGTGCACACCTTAGATTGACAGACGTTGCGGCCACAATATTTAGGCCACCTATAAAAAAATGATATCGACTTGTAGCACAGGAACAGGGCAACAAATGCATAACAGTAGATGTATGCTTTGTTGTAACAACTTTCGGCATTTAGCACACTCCCGGGAATCTATGACGGTCTTGAAGGTCACTTCCTTTTAATGAATTGTGGACAAACTATGCATGCGACCCCCAAAAAATAGCTGCAGAAAGTTAGCATACTGCCAGGGCAACTCACTAACAACACTAAAGTTGTGCTCAGCCGATAAACTCGCCGGTATTTTTGAAAAAACGGAGAAAACGATAAGATCCAATAACGTTAGCGGATAGTGTCATTTTGTTAACGTAATCGTAAACGTGCACACCTTAGATTGACAGACGTTGCGGCCACAATATTTAGGCCACCTATAAAAAAATGATATCGACTTGTAGCACAGGAACAGGGCAACAAATGCATAACAGTAGATGTATGCTTTGTTGTAACAACTTTCGGCATTTAGCACACTCCCGGGAATCTATGACGGTCTTGAAGGTCACTTCCTTTTAATGAATTGTGGACAAACTATGCATGCGACCCCCAAAAAATAGCTGCAGAAAGTTTGCATACTGCCAGGACAACTCACTAACAACACTAAAGTTGTGCTCAGCCGATAAACTCGCCGGTATTTTTGAAAAAAACGGAGAAAACGATAAGACCCAATAACGTTAGCGGATAGTGTCATTTTGTTAACGTAATCGTAAACGTGCACACCTTAGATTGACAGACGTTGCGGCCACAATATTTAGGCCACCTATAAAAAAATGATATCGACTTGTAGCACAGGAACAGGGCAACAAATGCATAACAGTAGATGTATGCTTTGTTGTAACAACTTTCGGCATTTAGCACACTCCCGGGAATCTATGACGGTCTTGAAGGTCACTTCCTTTTAATGAATTGTGGACAAACTATGCATGCGACCCCCAAAAAATAGCTGCAGAAAGTTAGCATACTGCCAGGGCAACTCACTAACAACACTAAAGTTGTGCTCAGCCGATAAACTCGCCGGTATTTTTGAAAAAACGGAGAAAACGATAAGACCCAATAACGTTAGCGGATAGTGTCATTTTGTTAACGTAATCGTAAACGTGCACACCTTAGATTGACAGACGTTGCGGCCACAATATTTAGGCCACCTATAAAAAAAATGATATCGACTTGTAGCACAGGAACAGGGCAACAAATGCATAACAGTAGATGTATGCTTTGTTGTAACAACTTTTGGCATTAAGCACACTCCCGGGAATCTATGACGGTCTTGAAAGTCACTTCCTTTTAATGAATTGTGGACAAACTATGCATGCGACCCCCAAAAAATAGCTGCAGAAAGTTAGCATACTGCCAGGGCAACTCACTAACAACACTAAAGTTGTGCTCAGCCGATAAACTCGCCGGTATTTTTGAAAAAACGGAGAAAACGATAAGACCCAATAACGTTAGCGGATAGTGTCATTTTGTTAACGTAATCGTAAACGTGCACACCTTAGATTGACAGACGTTGCGGCCACAATATTTAGGCCACCTATAAAAAAATGATATCGACTTGTAGCACAGGAACAGGGCAACAAATGCATAACAGTAGATGTATGCTTTGTTGTAACAACTTTCGGCATTTAGCACACTCCCGGGAATCTATGACGGTCTTGAAGGTCACTTCCTTTTAATGAATTGTGGACAAACTATGCATGCGACCCCCAAAAAATAGCTGCAGAAAGTTAGCATACTGCCAGGGCAACTCACTAATAACACTAAAGTTGTGCTCAGCCGATAAACTCGCCGGTATTTTTGAAAAAACGGAGAAAACGATAAGACCCAATAACGTTAGCGGATAGTGTCATTTTGTTAACGTAATCGTAAACGTGCACACCTTAGATTGACAGACGTTGCGGCCACAATATTTAGGCCACCTATAAAAAAATGATATCGACTTGTAGCACAGGAACAGGGCAACAAATGCATAACAGTAGATGTATGCTTTGTTGTAACAACTTTCGGCATTTAGCACACTCCCGGGAATCTATGACGGTCTTGAAGGTCACTTCCTTTTAATGAATTGTGGACAAACTATGCATGCAACCCCCAAAAAATAGCTGCAGAAAGTTAGCATACTGCCAGGGCAACTCACTAATAACACTGAAGTTGTGCTCAGCCGATAAACTCGCCGGTATTTTTGAAAAAACGGAGAAAACGATAAGACCCAATAACGTTAGCGGATAGTGTCATTTTGTTAACGTAATCGTAAACGTGCACACCTTAGATTGACAGACGTTGCGGCCACAATATTTAGGCCACCTATAAAAAAATGATATCGACTTGTAGCACAGGAACAGGGCAACAAATGCATAACAGTAGATGTATGCTTTGTTGTAACAACTTTCGGCATTTAGCACACTCCCGGGAATCTATGACGGTCTTGAAGGTCACTTCCTTTTAAAGAATTGTGGACAAACTATGCATGCGACCCCCAAAAAATAGCTGCAGAAAGTTAGCATACTGCCAGGGCAACTCACTAACAACACTAAAGTTGTGCTCAGCCGATAAACTCGCCGGTATTTTTGAAAAAACGGAGAAAACGATAAGACCCAATAACGTTAGCGGATAGTGTCATTTTGTTAACGTAATCGTAAACGTGCACACCTTAGATTGACAGACGTTGCGGCCACAATATTTAGGCCACCTATAAAAAAATGATATCGACTTGTAGCACAGGAACAGGGCAACAAATGCATAACAGTAGATGTATGCTTTGTTGTAACAACTTTCGGCATTTAGCACACTCCCGGGAATCTATGACGGTCTTGAAGGTCACTTCCTTTTAATGAATTGTGGACAAACTATGCATGCGACCCCCAAAAAATAGCTGCAGAAAGTTAGCATACTGCCAGGGCAACTCACTAACAACACTAAAGTTGTGCTCAGCCGATAAACTCGCCGGTATTTTTGAAAAAACGGAGAAAACGATAAGACCCAATAACGTTAGCGGATAGTGTCATTTTGTTAACGTAATCGTAAACGTGCACACCTTAGATTGACAGACGTTGCGGCCACAATATTTAGGCCACCTATAAAAAAATGATATCGACTTGTAGCACAGGAACAGGGCAACAAATGCATAACAGTAGATGTATGCTTTGTTGTAACAACTTTCGGCATTTAGCACACTCCCGGGAATCTATGACGGTCTTGAAGGTCACTTCCTTTTAATGAATTGTGGACAAACTATGCATGCGACCCCCAAAAAATAGCTGCAGAAAGTTAGCATACTGCCAGGGCAACTCACTAACAACACTAAAGTTGTGCTCAGCCGATAAACTCGCCGGTATTTTTGAAAAAACGGAGAAAACGATAAGACCCAATAACGTTAGCGGATAGTGTCATTTTGTTAACGTAATCGTAAACGTGCACACCTTAGATTGACAGACGTTGCGGCCACAATATTTAGGCCACCTATAAAAAAATGATATCGACTTGTAGCACAGGAACAGGGCAACAAATGCATAACAGTAGATGTATGCTTTGTTGTAACAACTTTCGGCATTTAGCACACTCCCGGGAATCTATGACGGTCTTGAAGGTCACTTCCTTTTAATGAATTGTGGACAAACTATGCATGCGACCCCCAAAAAATAGCTGCAGAAAGTTAGCATACTGCCAGGGCAACTCACTAACAACACTAAAGTTGTGCTCAGCCGATAAACTCGCCGGTATTTTTGAAAAAACGGAGAAAACGATAAGACCCAATAACGTTAGCGGATAGTGTCATTTTGTTAACGTAATCGTAAACGTGCACACCTTAGATTGACAGACGTTGCGGCCACAATATTTAGGCCACCTATAAAAAATGATATCGACTTGTAGCACAGGAACAGGGCAACAAATGCATAACAGTAGATGTATGCTTTGTTGTAACAACTTTCGGCATTTAGCACACTCCCGGGAATCTATGACGGTCTTGAAGGTCACTTCCTTTTAATGAATTGTGGACAAACTATGCATGCGACCCCCAAAAAATAGCTGCAGAAAGTTAGCATACTGCCAGGGCAACTCACTAACAACACTAAAGTTGTGCTCAGCCGATAAACTCGCCGGTATTTTTGAAAAAACGGAGAAAACGATAAGACCCAATAACGTTAGCGGATAGTGTCATTTTGTTAACGTAATCGTAAACGTGCACACCTTAGATTGACAGACGTTGCGGCCACAATATTTAGGCCACCTATAAAAAAATGATATCGACTTGTAGCACAGGAACAGGGCAACAAATGCATAACAGTAGATGTATGCTTTGTTGTAACAACTTTCGGCATTTAGCACACTCCCGGGAATCTATGACGGTCTTGAAGGTCACTTCCTTTTAATGAATTGTGGACAAACTATGCATGCGACCCCCAAAAAATAGCTGCAGAAAGTTAGCATACTGCCAGGGCAACTCACTAATAACACTAAAGTTGTGCTCAGCCGATAAACTCGCCGGTATTTTTGAAAAAACGGAGAAAACGATAAGACCCAATAACGTTAGCGGATAGTGTCATTTTGTTAACGTAATCGTAAACGTGCACACCTTAGATTGACAGACGTTGCGGCCACAATATTTAGGCCACCTATAAAAAAATGATATCGACTTGTAGCACAGGAACAGGGCAACAAACGCATAACAGTAGATGTATGCTTTGTTGTAACAACTTTCGGCATTTAGCACACTCCCGGGAATCTATGACGGTCTTGAAGGTCACTTCCTTTTAATGAATTGTGGACAAACTATGCATGCGACCCCCAAAAAATAGCTGCAGAAAGTTAGCATACTGCCAGGGCAACTCACTAATAACACTAAAGTTGTGCTCAGCCGATAAACTCGCCGGTATTTTTGAAAAAACGGAGAAAACGATAAGACCCAATAACGTTAGCGGATAGTGTCATTTTGTTAACGTAATCGTAAACGTGCACACCTTAGATTGACAGACGTTGCGGCCACAATATTTAGGCCACCTATAAAAAAATGATATCGACTTGTAGCACAGGAACAGGGCAACAAATGCATAACAGTAGATGTATGCTTTGTTGTAACAACTTTCGGCATTTAGCACACTCCCGGGAATCTATGACGGTCTTGAAGGTCACTTCCTTTTAATGAATTGTGGACAAACTATGCATGCGACCCCCAAAAAATAGCTGCAGAAAGTTAGCATACTGCCAGGGCAACTCACTAATAACACTAAAGTTGTGCTCAGCCGATAAACTCGCCGGTATTTTTGAAACAACGGAGAAAACGATAAGACCCAATAACGTTAGCGGATAGTGTCATTTTGTTAACGTAATCGTAAACGTGCACACCTTAGATTGACAGACGTTGCGGCCACAATATTTAGGCCACCTATAAAAAAATGATATCGACTTGTAGCACAGGAACAGGGCAACAAATGCATAACAGTAGATGTATGCTTTGTTGTAACAACTTTCGGCATTTAGCACACTCCCGGGAATCTATGACGGTCTTGAAGGTCACTTCCTTTTAATGAATTGTGGACAAACTATGCATGCGACCCCCAAAAAATAGCTGCAGAAAGTTAGCATACTGCCAAGGCAACTCACTAATAACACTAAAGTTGTGCTCAGCCGATAAACTCGCCGGTATTTTTGAAAAAAACGGAGAAAACGATAAGACCCAATAACGTTAGCGGATAGTGTCATTTTGTTAACGTAATCGTAAACGTGCACACCTTAGATTGACAGACGTTGCGGCCACAATATTTAGGCCACCTATAAAAAAATGATATCGACTTGTAGCACAGGAACAGGGCAACAAATGCATAACAGTAGATGTATGCTTTGTTGTAACAACTTTCGGCATTTAGCACACTCCCGGGAATCTATGACGGTCTTGAAGGTCACTTCCTTTTAATGAATTGTGGACAAACTATGCATGCGACCCCCAAAAAATAGCTGCAGAAAGTTAGCATACTGCCAGGGCAACTCACTAATAACACTAAAGTTGTGCTCAGCCGATAAACTCGCCGGTATTTTTGAAAAAACGGAGAAAACGATAAGACCCAATAACGTTAGCGGATAGTGTCATTTTGTTAACGTAATCGTAAACGTGCACACCTTAGATTGACAGACGTTGCGGCCACAATATTTAGGCCACCTATAAAAAAATGATATCGACTTGTAGCACAGGAACAGGGCAACAAATGCATAACAGTAGATGTATGCTTTGTTGTAACAACTTTCGGCATTTAGCACACTCCCGGGAATCTATGACGGTCTTGAAGGTCACTTCCTTTTAATGAATTGTGGACAAACTATGCATGCGACCCCCAAAAAATAGCTGCAGAAAGTTAGCATACTGCCAGGGCAACTCACTAATAACACTAAAGTTGTGCTCAGCCGATAAACTCGCCGGTATTTTTGAAAAAACGGAGAAAACGATAAGACCCAATAACGTTAGCGGATAGTGTCATTTTGTTAACGTAATCGTAAACGTGCACACCTTAGATTGACAGACGTTGCGGCCACAATATTTAGGCCACCTATAAAAAAATGATATCGACTTGTAGCACAGGAACAGGGCAACAAATGCATAACAGTAGATGTATGCTTTGTTGTAACAACTTTCGGCATTTAGCACACTCCCGGGAATCTATGACGGTCTTGAAGGTCACTTCCTTTTAATGAATTGTGGACAAACTATGCATGCGACCCCCAAAAAATAGCTGCAGAAAGTTAGCATACTGCCAGGGCAACTCACTAATAACACTAAAGTTGTGCTCAGCCGATAAACTCGCCGGTATTTTTGAAAAAACGGAGAAAACGATAAGACCCAATAACGTTAGCGGATAGTGTCATTTTGTTAACGTAATCGTAAACGTGCACACCTTAGATTGACAGACGTTGCGGCCACAATATTTAGGCCACCTATAAAAAAATGATATCGACTTGTAGCACAGGAACAGGGCAACAAATGCATAACAGTAGATGTATGCTTTGTTGTAACAACTTTCGGCATTTAGCACACTCCCGGGAATCTATGACGGTCTTGAAGGTCACTTCCTTTTAATGAATTGTGGACAAACTATGCATGCGACCCCCAAAAAAATAGCTGCAGAAAGTTAGCATACTGCCAGGGCAACTCACTAATAACACTAAAGTTGTGCTCAGCCGATAAGCTCGCCGGTATTTTTGAAAAAACGGAGAAAACGATAAGACCCAATAACGTTAGCGGATAGTGTCATTTTGTTAACATAATGTAAACGTGCACACCTTAGATTGACAGACGTTGCGGCCACAATATTTAGGCCACCTATAAAAAAATGATATCGACTTGTAGCACAGGAACAGGGCAACAAATGCATAACAGTAGATGTATGCTTTGTTGTAACAACTTTCGGCATTTAGCACACTCCCGGGAATCTATGACGGTCTTGAAGGTCACTTCCTTTTAATGAATTGTGGACAAACTATGCATGCGACCCCCAAAAAATAGCTGCAGAAAGTTAGCATACTGCCAGGGCAGCTCACTAATAACACTAAAGTTGTGCTCAGCCGATAAACTCGCCGGTATTTTTGAAAAAACGGAGAAAACGATAAGACCCAATAACGTTAGCGGATAGTGTCATTTTGTTAACGTAATCGTAAACGTGCACACCTTAGATTGACAGACGTTGCGGCCACAATATTTAGGCCACCTATAAAAAAATGATATCGACTTGTAGCACAGGAACAGGGCAACAAATGCATAACAGTAGATGTATGCTTTGTTGTAACAACTTTCGGCATTTAGCACACTCCCGGGAATCTATGACGGTCTTGAAGGTCACTTCCTTTTAATGAATTGTGGACAAACTATGCATGCGACCCCCAAAAAATAGCTGCAGAAAGTTAGCATACTGCCAGGGCAACTCACTAATAACACTAAAGTTGTGCTCAGCCGATAAACTCGCCGGTATTTTTGAAAAAACGGAGAAAACGATAAGACCCAATAACGTTAGCGGATAGTGTCATTTTGTTAACGTAATCGTAAACGTGCACACCTTAGATTGACAGACGTTGCGGCCACAATATTTAGGCCACCTATAAAAAAATGATATCGACTTGTAGCACAGGAACAGGGCAACAAATGCATAACAGTAGATGTATGCTTTGTTGTAACAACTTTCGGCATTTAGCACACTCCCGGGAATCTATGACGGTCTTGAAGGTCACTTCCTTTTAATGAATTGTGGACAAACTATGCATGCGACCCCCAAAAAATAGCTGCAGAAAGTTAGCATACTGCCAGGGCAACTCACTAATAACACTAAAGTTGTGCTCAGCCGATAAACTCGCCGGTATTTTTGAAAAAACGGAGAAAACGATAAGACCCAATAACGTTAGCGGATAGTGTCATTTTGTTAACGTAATCGTAAACGTGCACACCTTAGATTGACAGACGTTGCGGCCACAATATTTAGGCCACCTATAAAAAAATGATATCGACTTGTAGCACAGGAACAGGGCAACAAATGCATAACAGTAGATGTATGCTTTGTTGTAACAACTTTCGGCATTTAGCACACTCCCGGGAATCTATGACGGTCTTGAAGGTCACTTCCTTTTAATGAATTGTGGACAAACTATGCATGCGACCCCCAAAAAATAGCTGCAGAAAGTTAGCATACTGCCAGGGCAACTCACTAATAACACTAAAGTTGTGCTCAGCCGATAAACTCGCCGGTATTTTTGAAAAAACGGAGAAAACGATAAGACCCAATAACGTTAGCGGATAGTGTCATTTTGTTAACGTAATCGTAAACGTGCACACCTTAGATTGACAGACGTTGCGGCCACAATATTTAGGCCACCTATAAAAAAATGATATCGACTTGTAGCACAGGAACAGGGCAACAAATGCATAACAGTAGATGTATGCTTTGTTGTAACAACTTTCGGCATTTAGCACACTCCCGGGAATCTATGACGGTCTTGAAGGTCACTTCCTTTTAATGAATTGTGGACAAACTATGCATGCGACCCCCAAAAAATAGCTGCAGAAAGTTAGCATACTGCCAGGGCAACTCACTAATAACACTAAAGTTGTGCTCAGCCGATAAACTCGCCGGTATTTTTGAAAAAACGGAGAAAACGATAAGACCCAATAACGTTAGCGGATAGTGTCATTTTGTTAACGTAATCGTAAACGTGCACACCTTAGATTGACAGACGTTGCGGCCACAATATTTAGGCCACCTATAAAAAAATGATATCGACTTGTAGCACAGGAACAGGGCAACAAATGCATAACAGTAGATGTATGCTTTGTTGTAACAACTTTCGGCATTTAGCACACTGCCGGGAATCTAGGACGGTCTTGAAGGTCACTTCCTTTTAATGAATTGTGGACAAACTATGCATGCGACCCCCAAAAAATAGCTGCAGAAAGTTAGCATACTGCCAGGGCAACTCACTAATAACACTAAAGTTGTGCTCAGCCGATAAACTCGCCGGTATTTATGAAAAAACGGAGAAAACGATAAGACCCAATAACGTTAGCGGATAGTGTCATTTTGTTAACGTAATCGTAAACGTGCACACCTTAGATTGACAGACGTTGCGGCCACAATATTTAGGCCACCTATAAAAAAATGATATCGACTTGTAGCACAGGAACAGGGCAACAAATGCATAACAGTAGATGTATGCTTTGTTGTAACAACTTTCGGCATTTAGCACACTCCCGGGAATCTATGACGGTCTTGAAGGTCACTTCCTTTTAATGAATTGTGGACAAACTATGCATGCGACCCCCAAAAAATAGCTGCAGAAAGTTAGCATACTGCCAGGGCAAGTCACTAATAACACTAAAGTTGTGCTCAGCCGATAAACTCGCCGGTATTTTTGAAAAAACGGAGAAAACGATAAGACCCAATAACGTTAGCGGATAGTGTCATTTTGTTAACGTAATCGTAAACGTGCACACCTTAGATTGACTGACGTAGCGGCCACAATATAAAGGCCACCTATAAAAAAATGATATCGACTTGTAGCACAGGAACAGGGCAACAAATGCATAACAGTAGATGTATGCTTTGTTGTAACAACTTTCGGCATTTAGCACACTCCCGGGAATCTATGTCGGTCTTGAAGGTCACTTCCTTTTAATGAATTGTGGACAAACTATGCATGCGACCCCCAAAAAATAGCTGCAGAAAGTTAGCATACTGCCAGGGCAACTCACTAATAACACTAAAGTTGTGCTCAGCCGATAAACTCGCCGGTATTTTTGAAAAAACGGAGAAAACGATAAGACCCAATAACGTTAGCGGATAGTGTCATTTTGTTAACGTAATCGTAAACGTGCACACCTTAGATTGACAGACGTTGCGGCCACAATATTTAGGCCACCTATAAAAAAATGATATCGACTTGTAGCACAGGAACAGGGCAACAAATGCATAACAGTAGATGTATGCTTTGTTGTAACAACTTTCGGCATTTAGCACACTCCCGGGAATCTATGACGGTCTTGAAGGTCACTTCCTTTTAATGAATTGTGGACAAACTATGCATGCGACCCCCAAAAAATAGCTGCAGAAAGTTAGCATACTGCCAGGGCAACTCACTAATAACACTAAAGTTGTGCTCAGCCGATAAACTCGCCGGTATTTTTGAAAAAACGGAGAAAACGATAAGACCCAATAACGTTAGCGGATAGTGTCATTTTGTTAACGTAATCGTAAACGTGCACACCTTAGATTGACAGACGTTGCGGCCACAATATTTAGGCCACCTATAAAAAAATGATATCGACTTGTAGCACAGGAACAGGGCAACAAATGCATAACAGTAGATGTATGCTTTGTTGTAACAACTTTCGGCATTTAGCACACTCCCGGGAATCTATGACGGTCTTGAAGGTCACTTCCTTTTAATGAATTGTGGACAAACTATGCATGCGACCCCCAAAAAATAGCTGCAGAAAGTTAGCATACTGCCAGGGCAACTCACTAATAACACTAAAGTTGTGCTCAGCCGATAAACTCGCCGGTATTTTTGAAAAAACGGAGAAAACGATAAGACCCAATAACGTTAGCGGATAGTGTCATTTTGTTAACGTAATCGTAAACGTGCACACCTTAGATTGACAGACGTTGCGGCCACAATATTTAGGCCACCTATAAAAAAATGATATCGACTTGTAGCACAGGAACAGGGCAACAAATGCATAACAGTAGATGTATGCTTTGTTGTAACAACTTTCGGCATTTAGCACACTCCCGGGAATCTATGACGGTCTTGAAGGTCACTTCCTTTTAATGAATTGTGGACAAACTATGCATGCGACCCCCAAAAAATAGCTGCAGAAAGTTAGCATACTGCCAGGGCAACTCACTAATAACACTAAAGTTGTGCTCAGCCGATAAACTCGCCGGTATTTTTGAAAAAAACGGAGAAAACGATAAGACCCAATAACGTTAGCGGATAGTGTCATTTTGTTAACGTAATCGTAAACGTGCACACCTTAGATTGACAGACGTTGCGGCCACAATATTTAGGCCACCTATAAAAAAATGATATCGACTTGTAGCACAGGAACAGGGCAACAAATGCATAACAGTAGATGTATGCTTTGTTGTAACAACTTTCGGCATTTAGCACACTCCCGGGAATCTATGACGGTCTTAGCTGCAGAAAGTTAGCATACTGCCAGGGCAAGTCACTAATAACACTAAAGTTGTGCTCAGCCGATAAACTCGCCGGTATTTTTGAAAAAACGGAGAAAACGATAAGACCCAATAACGTTAGCGGATAGTGTCATTTTGTTAACGTAATCGTAAACGTGCACACCTTAGATTGACTGACGCAGCGGCCACAATATAAAGGCCACCTATAAAAAAATGATATCGACTTGTAGCACAGGAACAGGGCAACAAATGCATAACAGTAGATGTATGCTTTGTTGTAACAACTTTCGGCATTTAGCACACTCCCGGGAATCTATGACGGTCTTGAAGGTCACTTCCTTTTAATGAATTGTGGACAAACTATGCATGCGACCCCCAAAAAATAGCTGCAGAAAGTTAGCATACTGCCAGGGCAACTCACTAATAACACTAAAGTTGTGCTCAGCCGATAAACTCGCCGGTATTTTTGAAAAAAACGGAGAAAACGATAAGACCCAATAACGTTAGCGGATAGTGTCATTTTGTTAACGTAATCGTAAACGTGCACACCTTAGATTGACAGACGTTGCGGCCACAATATTTAGGCCACCTATAAAAAAATGATATCGACTTGTAGCACAGGAACAGGGCAACAAATGCATAACAGTAGATGTATGCTTTGTTGTAACAACTTTCGGCATTTAGCACACTCCCGGGAATCTATGACGGTCTTGAAGGTCACTTCCTTTTAATGAATTGTGGACAAACTATGCATGCGACCCCCAAAAAATAGCTGCAGAAAGTTAGCATACTGCCAGGGCAACTCA
This sequence comes from Mytilus galloprovincialis, assembly GCF_965363235.1. Lineage (NCBI taxonomy): Eukaryota > Metazoa > Mollusca > Bivalvia > Mytilida > Mytilidae > Mytilus > Mytilus galloprovincialis. The sequence continues at coordinate 28,892 of NW_027468021.1, forward strand.
CTAACAACACTAAAGTTGTGCTCAGCCGATAAACTCGCCGGTATTTTTGAAAAAACGGAGAAAACGATAAGACCCAATAACGTTAGCGGATAGTGTCATTTTGTTAACGTAATCGTAAACGTGCACACCTTAGATTGACAGACGTTGCAGCCACAATATTTAGGCCACCTATAAAAAAATGATATCGACTTGTAGCACAGGAACAGGGCAACAAATGCATAACAGTAGATGTATGCTTTGTTGTAACAACTTTCGGCATTTAGCACACTCCCGGGAATCTATGACGGTCTTGAAGGTCACTTCCTTTTAATGAATTGTGGACAAACTATGCATGCGACCCCCAAAAAATAGCTGCAGAAAGTTAGCATACTGCCAGGGCAACTCACTAATAACACTAAAGTTGTGCTCAGCCGATAAACTCGCCGGTATTTTTGAAAAAACGGAGAAAACGATAAGACCCAATAACGTTAGCGGATAGTGTCATTTTGTTAACGTAATCGTAAACGTGCACACCTTAGATTGACAGACGTTGCGGCCACAATATTTAGGCCACCTATAAAAAAATGATATCGACTTGTAGCACAGGAACAGGGCAACAAATGCATAACAGTAGATGTATGCTTTGTTGTAACAACTTTCGGCATTTAGCACACTCCCGGGAATCTATGACGGTCTTAGCTGCAGAAAGTTAGCATACTGCCAGGGCAAGTCACTAATAACACTAAAGTTGTGCTCAGCCGATAAACTCGCCGGTATTTTTGAAAAAACGGAGAAAACGATAAGACCCAATAACGTTAGCGGATAGTGTCATTTTGTTAACGTAATCGTAAACGTGCACACCTTAGATTGACTGACGCAGCGGCCACAATATAAAGGCCACCTATAAAAAAATGATATCGACTTGTAGCACAGGAACAGGGCAACAAATGCATAACAGTAGATGTATGCTTTGTTGTAACAACTTTCGGCATTTAGCACACTCCCGGGAATCTATGACGGTCTTGAAGGTCACTTCCTTTTAATGAATTGTGGACAAACTATGCATGCGACCCCCAAAAAATAGCTGCAGAAAGTTAGCATACTGCCAGGGCAACTCACTAATAACACTAAAGTTGTGCTCAGCCGATAAACTCGCCGGTATTTTTGAAAAAACGGAGAAAACGATAAGACCCAATAACGTTAGCGGATAGTGTCATTTTGTTAACGTAATCGTAAACGTGCACACCTTAGATTGACAGACGTTGCGGCCACAATATTTAGGCCACCTATAAAAAAATGATATCGACTTGTAGCACAGGAACAGGGCAACAAATGCATAACAGTAGATGTATGCTTTGTTGTAACAACTTTCGGCATTTAGCACACTCCCGGGAATCTATGACGGTCTTGAAGGTCACTTCCTTTTAATGAATTGTGGACAAACTATGCATGCGACCCCCAAAAAATAGCTGCAGAAAGTTAGCATACTGCCAGGGCAACTCACTAATAACACTAAAGTTGTGCTCAGCCGATAAACTCGCCGGTATTTTTGAAAAAACGGAGAAAACGATAAGACCCAATAACGTTAGCGGATAGTGTCATTTTGTTAACGTAATCGTAAACGTGCACACCTTAGATTGACAGACGTTGCGGCCACAATATTTAGGCCACCTATAAAAAAATGATATCGACTTGTAGCACAGGAACAGGGCAACAAATGCATAACAGTAGATGTATGCTTTGTTGTAACAACTTTCGGCATTTAGCACACTCCCGGGAATCTATGACGGTCTTGAAGGTCACTTCCTTTTAATGAATTGTGGACAAACTATGCATGCGACCCCCAAAAAATAGCTGCAGAAAGTTAGCATACTGCCAGGGCAACTCACTAATAACACTAAAGTTGTGCTCAGCCGATAAACTCGCCGGTATTTTTGAAAAAAACGGAGAAAACGATAAGACCCAATAACGTTAGCGGATAGTGTCATTTTGTTAACGTAATCGTAAACGTGCACACCTTAGATTGACAGACGTTGCGGCCACAATATTTAGGCCACCTATAAAAAAATGATATCGACTTGTAGCACAGGAACAGGGCAACAAATGCATAACAGTAGATGTATGCTTTGTTGTAACAACTTTCGGCATTTAGCACACTCCCGGGAATCTATGACGGTCTTGAAGGTCACTTCCTTTTAATGAATTGTGGACAAACTATGCATGCGACCCCCAAAAAATAGCTGCAGAAAGTTAGCATACTGCCAGGGCAACTCACTAATAACACTAAAGTTGTGCTCAGCCGATAAACTCGCCGGTATTTTTGAAAAAACGGAGAAAACGATAAGACCCAATAACGTTAGCGGATAGTGTCATTTTGTTAACGTAATCATAAACGTGCACACCTTAGATTGACAGACGTTGCGGCCACAATATTTAGGCCACCTATAAAAAAATGATATCGACTTGTAGCACAGGAACAGGGCAACAAATGCATAACAGTAGATGTATGCTTTGTTGTAACAACTTTCGGCATTTAGCACACTCCCGGGAATCTATGACGGTCTTGAAGGTCACTTCCTTTTAATGAATTGTGGACAAACTATGCATGCGACCCCCAAAAAATAGCTGCAGAAAGTTAGCATACTGCCAGGGCAACTCACTAATAACACTAAAGTTGTGCTCAGCCGATAAACTCGCCGGTATTTTTGAAAAAACGGAGAAAACGATAAGACCCAATAACGTTAGCGGATAGTGTCATTTTGTTAACGTAATCGTAAACGTGCACACCTTAGATTGACAGACGTTGCGGCCACAATATTTAGGCCACCTATAAAAAAATGATATCGACTTGTAGCACAGGAACAGGGCAACAAATGCATAACAGTAGATGTATGCTTTGTTGTAACAACTTTCGGCATTTAGCACACTCCCGGGAATCTATGACGGTCTTGAAGGTCACTTCCTTTTAATGAATTGTGGACAAACTATGCATGCGACCCCCAAAAAATAGCTGCAGAAAGTTAGCATACTGCCAGGGCAACTCACTAATAACACTAAAGTTGTGCTCAGCCGAAAAACTCGCCGGTATTTTTGAAAAAACGGAGAAAACGATAAGACCCAATAACGTTAGCGGATAGTGTCATTTTGTTAACGTAATCGTAAACGTGCACACCTTAGATTGACAGACGTTGCGGCCATAATATTTAGGCCACCTATAAAAAAAATGATATCGACTTGTAGCACAGGAACAGGGCAACAAATGCATAACAGTAGATGTATGCTTTGTTGTAACAACTTTCGGCATTTAGCACACTCCCGGGAATCTATGACGGTCTTGAAGGTCACTTCCTTTTAATGAATTGTGGACAAACTATGCATGCGACCCCCAAAAAATAGCTGCAGAAAGTTAGCATACTGCCAGGGCAACTCACTAATAACACTAAAGTTGTGCTCAGCCGATAAACTCGCCGGTATTTTTGAAAAAACGGAGAAAACGATAAGACCCAATAACGTTAGCGGATAGTGTCATTTTGTTAACGTAATCGTAAACGTGCACACCTTAGATTGACTGACGTAGCGGCCACAATATTTAGGCCACCTATAAAAAAATGATATCGACTTGTAGCACAGGAACAGGGCAACAAATGCATAACAGTAGATGTATGCTTTGTTGTAACAACTTTCGGCATTTAGCACACTCCCGGGAATCTATGACGGTCTTGAAGGTCACTTCCTTTTAATGAATTGTGGACAAACTATGCATGCGACCCCCAAAAAATAGCTGCAGAAAGTTAGCATACTGCCAGGGCAACTCACTAATAACACTAAAGTTGTGCTCAGCCGATAAACTCGCCGGTATTTTTGAAAAAACGGAGAAAACGATAAGACCCAATAACGTTAGCGGATAGTGTCATTTTGTTAACGTAATCGTAAACGTGCACACCTTAGATTGACTGACGTAGCGGCCATAATATTTAGGCCACCTATAAAAAAAATGATATCGACTTGTAGCACAGGAACAGGGCAACAAATGCATAACAGTAGATGTATGCTTTGTTGTAACAACTTTCGGCATTTAGCACACTCCCGGGAATCTATGACGGTCTTGAAGGTCACTTCCTTTTAATGAATTGTGGACAAACTATGCATGCGACCCCCAAAAAATAGCTGCAAAAAGTTAGCATACTGCCAGGGCAACTCACTAATAACACTAAAGTTGTGCTCAGCCGATAAACTCGCCGGTATTTTTGAAAAAACGGAGAAAACGATAAGACCCAATAACGTTAGCGGATAGTGTCATTTTGTTAACGTAATCGTAAACGTGCACACCTTAGATTGACTGACGTAGCGGCCACAATATTTAGGCCACCTATAAAAAAATGATATCGACTTGTAGCACAGGAACAGGGCAACAAATGCATAACAGTAGATGTATGCTTTGTTGTAACAACTTTCGGCATTTAGCACACTCCCGGGAATCTATGACGGTCTTGAAGGTCACTTCCTTTTAATGAATTGTGGACAAACTATGCATGCGACCCCCAAAAAATAGCTGCAGAAAGTTAGCATACTGCCAGGGCAACTCACTAATAACACTAAAGTTGTGCTCAGCCGATAAACTCGCCGGTATTTTTGAAAAAAACGGAGAAAACGATAAGACCCAATAACGTTAGCGGATAGTGTCATTTTGTTAACGTAATCGTAAACGTGCACACCTTAGATTGACAGACGTTGCGGCCACAATATTTAGGCCACCTATAAAAAAATGATATCGACTTGTAGCACAGGAACAGGGCAACAAATGCATAACAGTAGATGTATGCTTTGTTGTAACAACTTTCGGCATTTAGCACACTCCCGGGAATCTATGACGGTCTTGAAGGTCACTTCCTTTTAATGAATTGTGGACAAACTATGCATGCGACCCCCAAAAAATAGCTGCATAAAGTTAGCATACTGCCAGGGCAACTCACTAATAACACTAAAGTTGTGCTCAGCCGATAAACTCGCCGGTATTTTTGAAAAAAACGGAGAAAACGATAAGACCCAATAACGTTAGCGGATAGTGTCATTTTGTTAACGTAATCGTAAACGTGCACACCTTAGATTGACAGACGTTGCGGCCACAATATTTAGGCCACCTATAAAAAAATGATATCGACTTGTAGCACAGGAACAGGGCAACAAATGCATAACAGTAGATGTATGCTTTGTTGTAACAACTTTCGGCATTTAGCACACTCCCGGGAATCTATGACGGTCTTGAAGGTCACTTCCTTTTAATGAATTGTGGACAAACTATGCATGCGACCCCCAAAAAATAGCTGCAGAAAGTTAGCATACTGCCAGGGCAACTCACTAACAACACTAAAGTTGTGCTCAGCCGATAAACTCGCCGGTATTTTTGAAAAAACGGAGAAAACGATAAGACCCAATAACGTTAGCGGATAGTGTCATTTTGTTAACGTAATCGTAAACGTGCACACCTTAGATTGACAGACGTTGCGGCCACAATATTTAGGCCACCTATAAAAAAATGATATCGACTTGTAGCACAGGAACAGGGCAACAAATGCATAACAGTAGATGTATGCTTTGTTGTAACAACTTTCGGCATTTAGCACACTCCCGGGAATCTATGACGGTCTTGAAGGTCACTTCATTTTAATGAATTGTGGACAAACTATGCATGCGACCCCCAAAAAATAGCTGCAGAAAGTTAGCATACTGCCAGGGCAACTCACTAATAACACTAAAGTTGTGCTCAGCCGATAAACTCGCCGGTATTTTTGAAAAAACGGAGAAAACGATAAGACCCAATAACGTTAGCGGATAGTGTCATTTTGTTAACGTAATCGTAAACGTGCACACCTTAGATTGACAGACGTTGCGGCCACAATATTTAGGCCACCTATAAAAAAATGATATCGACTTGTAGCACAGGAACAGGGCAACAAATGCATAACAGTAGATGTATGCTTTGTTGTAACAACTTTCGGCATTTAGCACACTCCCGGGAATCTATGACGGTCTTGAAGGTCACTTCCTTTTAATGAATTGTGGACAAACTATGCATGCGACCCCCAAAAAATAGCTGCAGAAAGTTAGCATACTGCCAGGGCAACTCACTAACAACACTAAAGTTGTGCTCAGCCGATAAACTCGCCGGTATTTTTGAAAAAAACGGAGAAAACGATAAGACCCAATAACGTTAGCGGATAGTGTCATTTTGTTAACGTAATCGTAAACGTGCACACCTTAGATTGACAGACGTTGCGGCCACAATATTTAGGCCACCTATAAAAAAAGATATCGACTTGTAGCACAGGAACAGGGCAACAAATGCATAACAGTAGATGTATGCTTTGTTGTAACAACTTTCGGCATTTAGCACACTCCCGGGAATCTATGACGGTCTTGAAGGTCACTTCCTTTTAATGAATTGTGGACAAACTATGCATGCGACCCCCAAAAAACAGCTGCAGAAAGTTAGCATACTGCCAGGGCAACTCACTTATAACACTAAAGTTGTGCTCAGCCGATAAACTCGCCGGTATTTTTGAAAAAAACGGAGAAAACGATAAGACCCAATAACGTTAGCGGATAGTGTCATTTTGTTAACGTAATCGTAAACGTGCACACCTTAGATTGACAGACGTTGCGGCCATAATATTTAGGCCACCTATAAAAAAATGATATCGACTTGTAGCACAGGAACAGGGCAACAAATGCATAACAGTAGATGTATGCTTTGTTGTAACAACTTTCGGCATTTAGCACACTCCCGGGAATCTATGACGGTCTTGAAGGTCACTTCCTTTTAATGAATTGTGGACAAACTATGCATGCGACCCCCAAAAAATAGCTGCAGAAAGTTAGCATACTGCCAGGGCAACTCACTAACAACACTAAAGTTGTGCTCAGCCGATAAACTCGCCGGTATTTTTGAAAAAACGGAGAAAACGATAAGACCCAATAACGTTAGCGGATAGTGTCATTTTGTTAACGTAATCGTAAACGTGCACACCTTAGATTGACAGACGTTGCGGCCACAATATTTAGGCCACCTATAAAAAATGATATCGACTTGTAGCACAGGAACAGGGCAACAAATGCATAACAGTAGATGTATGCTTTGTTGTAACAACTTTCGGCATTTAGCACACTCCCGGGAATCTATGACGGTCTTGAAGGTCACTTCCTTTTAATGAATTGTGGACAAACTATGCATGCGACCCCCAAAAAATAGCTGCAGAAAGTTAGCATACTGCCAGGGCAACTCACTAACAACACTAAAGTTGTGCTCAGCCGATAAACTCGCCGGTATTTTTGAAAAAACGGAGAAAACGATAAGACCCAATAACGTTAGCGGATAGTGTCATTTTGTTAACGTAATCGTAAACGTGCACACCTTAGATTGACAGACGTTGCGGCCACAATATTTAGGCCACCTATAAAAAAATGATATCGACTTGTAGCACAGGAACAGGGCAACAAATGCATAACAGTAGATGTATGCTTTGTTGTAACAACTTTCGGCATTTAGCACACTCCCGGGAATCTATGACGGTCTTGAAGGTCACTTCCTTTTAATGAATTGTGGACAAACTATGCATGCGACCCCCAAAAAATAGCTGCAGAAAGTTAGCATACTGCCAGGGCAACTCACTAATAACACTAAAGTTGTGCTCAGCCGATAAACTCGCCGGTATTTTTGAAACAACGGAGAAAACGATAAGACCCAATAACGTTAGCGGATAGTGTCATTTTGTTAACGTAATCGTAAACGTGCACACCTTAGATTGACAGACGTTGCGGCCACAATATTTAGGCCACCTATAAAAAAATGATATCGACTTGTAGCACAGGAACAGGGCAACAAATGCATAACAGTAGATGTATGCTTTGTTGTAACAACTTTCGGCATTTAGCACACTCCCGGGAATCTATGACGGTCTTGAAGGTCACTTCCTTTTAATGAATTGTGGACAAACTATGCATGCGACCCCCAAAAAATAGCTGCAGAAAGTTAGCATACTGCCAGGGCAACTCACTAATAACACTAAAGTTGTGCTCAGCCGATAAACTCGCCGGTATTTTTGAAACAACGGAGAAAACGATAAGACCCAATAACGTTAGCGGATAGTGTCATTTTGTTAACGTAATCGTAAACGTGCACACCTTAGATTGACAGACGTTACGGCCACAATATTTAGGCCACCTATAAAAAAATGATATCGACTTGTAGCACAGGAACAGGGCAACAAATGCATAACAGTAGATGTATGCTTTGTTGTAACAACTTTCGGCATTTAGCACACTCCCGGGAATCTATGACGGTCTTGAAGGTCACTTCCTTTTAATGAATTGTGGACAAACTATGCATGCGACCCCCAAAAAATAGCTGCAGAAAGTTAGCATACTGCCAGGGCAACTCACTAATAACACTAAAGTTGTGCTCAGCCGATAAACTCGCCGGTATTTTTGAAAAAACGGAGAAAACGATAAGACCCAATAACGTTAGCGGATAGTGTCATTTTGTTAACGTAATCGTAAACGTGCACACCTTAGATTGACAGACGTTGCGGCCACAATATTTAGGCCACCTATAAAAAAATGATATCGACTTGTAGCACAGGAACAGGGCAACAAATGCATAACAGTAGATGTATGCTTTGTTGTAACAACTTTCGGCATTTAGCACACTCCCGGGAATCTATGACGGTCTTGAAGGTCACTTCCTTTTAATGAATTGTGGACAAACTATGCATGCGACCCCCAAAAAATAGCTGCAGAAAGTTAGCATACTGCCAGGGCAACTCACTAATAACACTAAAGTTGTGCTCAGCCGATAAACTCGCCGGTATTTTTGAAACAACGGAGAAAACGATAAGACCCAATAACGTTAGCGGATAGTGTCATTTTGTTAACGTAATCGTAAACGTGCACACCTTAGATTGACAGACGTTGCGGCCACAATATTTAGGCCACCTATAAAAAAATGATATCGACTTGTAGCACAGGAACAGGGCAACAAATGCATAACAGTAGATGTATGCTTTGTTGTAACAACTTTCGGCATTTAGCACACTCCCGGGAATCTATGACGGTCTTGAAGGTCACTTCCTTTTAATGAATTGTGGACAAACTATGCATGCGACCCCCAAAAAATAGCTGCAGAAAGTTAGCATACTGCCAGGGCAACTCACTAATAACACTAAAGTTGTGCTCAGCCGATAAACTCGCCGGTATTTTTGAAAAAACGGAGAAAACGATAAGACCCAATAACGTTAGCGGATAGTGTCATTTTGTTAACGTAATCATAAACGTGCACACCTTAGATTGACAGACGTTGCGGCCACAATATTTAGGCCACCTATAAAAAAATGATATCGACTTGTAGCACAGGAACAGGGCAACAAATGCATAACAGTAGATGTATGCTTTGTTGTAACAACTTTCGGCATTTAGCACACTCCCGGGAATCTATGACGGTCTTGAAGGTCACTTCCTTTTAATGAATTGTGGACAAACTATGCATGCGACCCCCAAAAAATAGCTGCAGAAAGTTAGCATACTGCCAGGGCAGCTCACTAATAACACTAAAGTTGTGCTCAGCCGATAAACTCGCCGGTATTTTTGAAAAAACGGAGAAAACGATAAGACCCAATAACGTTAGCGGATAGTGTCATTTTGTTAACGTAATCGTAAACGTGCACACCTTAGATTGACAGACGTTGCGGCCACAATATTTAGGCCACCTATAAAAAAATGATATCGACTTGTAGCACAGGAACAGGGCAACAAATGCATAACAGTAGATGTATGCTTTGTTGTAACAACTTTCGGCATTTAGCACACTCCCGGGAATCTATGACGGTCTTGAAGGTCACTTCCTTTTAATGAATTGTGGACAAACTATGCATGCGACCCCCAAAAAATAGCTGCAGAAAGTTAGCATACTGCCAGGGCAACTCACTAATAACACCAAAGTTGTGCTCAGCCGATAAACTCGCCGGTATTTTTGAAAAAACGGAGAAAACGATAAGACCCAATAACGTTAGCGGATAGTGTCATTTTGTTAACGTAATCGTAAACGTGCACACCTTAGATTGACAGACGTTGCGGCCACAATATTTAGGCCACCTATAAAAAAATGATATCGACTTGTAGCACAGGAACAGGGCAACAAATGCATAACAGTAGATGTATGCTTTGTTGTAACAACTTTCGGCATTTAGCACACTCCCGGGAATCTATGACGGTCTTGAAGGTCACTTCCTTTTAATGAATTGTGGACAAACTATGCATGCGACCCCCAAAAAATAGCTGCAGAAAGTTAGCATACTGCCAGGGCAACTCACTAATAACACTAAAGTTGTGCTCAGCCGATAAACTCGCCGGTATTTTTAAAAAAAACGGAGAAAACGATAAGACCCAATAACGTTAGCGGATAGTGTCATTTTGTTAACGTAATCGTAAACGTGCACACCTTAGATTGACAGACGTTGCGGCCACAATATTTAGGCCACCTATAAAAAAATGATATCGACTTGTAGCACAGGAACAGGGCAACAAATGCATAACAGTAGATGTATGCTTTGTTGTAACAACTTTCGGCATTTAGCACACTCCCGGGAATCTATGACGGTCTTGAAGGTCACTTCCTTTTAATGAATTGTGGACAAACTATGCATGCGACCCCCAAAAAATAGCTGCAGAAAGTTAGCATACTGCCAGGGCAACTCACTAATAACACTAAAGTTGTGCTCAGCCGATAAACTCGCCGGTATTTTTGAAAAAACGGAGAAAACGATAAGACCCAATAACGTTAGCGGATAGTGTCATTTTGTTAACGTAATCATAAACGTGCACACCTTAGATTGACAGACGTTGCGGCCACAATATTTAGACCACCTATAAAAAAATGATATCGACTTGTAGCACAGGAACAGGGCAACAAATGCATAACAGTAGATGTATGCTTTGTTGTAACAACTTTCGGCATTTAGCACACTCCCGGGAATCTAGGACGGTCTTGAAGGTCACTTCCTTTTAATGAATTGTGGACAAACTATGCATGCGACCCCCAAAAAATAGCTGCAGAAAGTTAGCATACTGCCAGGGCAACTCACTAATAACACTAAAGTTGTGCTCAGCCGATAAACTCGCCGGTATTTATGAAAAAACGGAGAAAACGATAAGACCCAATAACGTTAGCGGATAGTGTCATTTTGTTAACGTAATCGTAAACGTGCACACCTTAGATTGACAGACGTTGCGGCCACAATATTTAGGCCACCTATAAAAAAATGATATCGACTTGTAGCACAGGAACAGGGCAACAAATGCATAACAGTAGATGTATGCTTTGTTGTAACAACTTTCGGCATTTAGCACACTCCCGGGAATCTATGACGGTCTTGAAGGTCACTTCCTTTTAATGAATTGTGGACAAACTATGCATGCGACCCCCAAAAAATAGCTGCAGAAAGTTAGCATACTGCCAGGGCAAGTCACTAATAACACTAAAGTTGTGCTCAGCCGATAAACTCGCCGGTATTTTTGAAAAAACGGAGAAAACGATAAGACCCAATAACGTTAGCGGATAGTGTCATTTTGTTAACGTAATCGTAAACGTGCACACCTTAGATTGACTGACGTAGCGGCCACAATATTTAGGCCACCTATAAAAAAATGATATCGACTTGTAGCACAGGAACAGGGCAACAAATGCATAACAGTAGATGTATGCTTTGTTGTAACAACTTTCGGCATTTAGCACACTCCCGGGAATCTATGACGGTCTTGAAGGTCACTTCCTTTTAATGAATTGTGGACAAACTATGCATGCGACCCCCAAAAAATAGCTGCAGAAAGTTAGCATACTGCCAGGGCAACTCACTAATAACACTAAAGTTGTGCTCAGCCGATAAACTCGCCGGTATTTTTGAAAAAACGGAGAAAACGATAAGACCCAATAACGTTAGCGGATAGTGTCATTTTGTTAACGTAATCGTAAACGTGCACACCTTAGATTGACAGACGTTGCGGCCACAATATTTAGGCCACCTATAAAAAAATGATATCGACTTGTAGCACAGGAACAGGGCAACAAATGCATAACAGTAGATGTATGCTTTGTTGTAACAACTTTCGGCATTTAGCACACTCCCGGGAATCTATGACGGTCTTGAAGGTCACTTCCTTTTAATGAATTGTGGACAAACTATGCATGCGACCCCCAAAAAATAGCTGCAGAAAGTTAGCATACTGCCAGGGCAACTCACTAATAACACTAAAGTTGTGCTCAGCCGATAAACTCGCCGGTATTTTTGAAAAAACGGAGAAAACGATAAGACCCAATAACGTTAGCGGATAGTGTCATTTTGTTAACGTAATCGTAAACGTGCACACCTTAGATTGACAGACGTTACGGCCACAATATTTAGGCCACCTATAAAAAAATGATATCGACTTGTAGCACAGGAACAGGGCAACAAATGCATAACAGTAGATGTATGCTTTGTTGTAACAACTTTCGGCATTTAGCACACTCCCGGGAATCTATGACGGTCTTGAAGGTCACTTCCTTTTAATGAATTGTGGACAAACTATGCATGCGACCCCCAAAAAATAGCTGCAGAAAGTTAGCATACTGCCAGGGCAACTCACTAATAACACTAAAGTTGTGCTCAGCCGATAAACTCGCCGGTATTTTTGAAAAAACGGAGAAAACGATAAGACCCAATAACGTTAGCGGATAGTGTCATTTTGTTAACGTAATCGTAAACGTGCACACCGTAGATTAACAGACGTTGCGGCCACAATATTTAGGCCACCTATAAAAAATGATATCGACTTGTAGCACAGGAACAGGGCAACAAATGCATAACAGTAGATGTATGCTTTGTTGTAACAACTTTCGGCATTTAGCACACTCCCGGGAATCTATGACGGTCTTGAAGGTCACTTCCTTTTAATGAATTGTGGACAAACTATGCATGCGACCCCCAAAAAATAGCTGCAGAAAGTTAGCATACTGCCAGGGCAACTCACTAATAACACTAAAGTTGTGCTCAGCCGATAAACTCGCCGGTATTTTTGAAAAAACGGAGAAAACGATAAGACCCAATAACGTTAGCGGATAGTGTCATTTTGTTAACGTAATCATAAACGTGCACACCTTAGATTGACAGACGTTGCGGCCACAATATTTAGGCCACCTATAAAAAAATGATATCGACTTGTAGCACAGAAACAGGGCAACAAATGCATAACAGTAGATGTATGCTTTGTTGTAACAACTTTCGGCATTTAGCACACTCCCGGGAATCTATGACGGTCTTGAAGGTCACTTCCTTTTAATGAATTGTGGACAAACTATGCATGCGACCCCCAAAAAATAGCTGCAGAAAGTTAGCATACTGCCAGGGCAACTCACTAATAACACTAAAGTTGTGCTCAGCCGATAAACTCGCCGGTATTTATGAAAAAACGGAGAAAACGATAAGACCCAATAACGTTAGCGGATAGTGTCATTTTGTTAACGTAATCGTAAACGTGCACACCTTAGATTGACAGACGTTGCGGCCACAATATTTAGGCCACCTATAAAAAAATGATATCGACTTGTAGCACAGGAACAGGGCAACAAATGCATAACAGTAGATGTATGCTTTGTTGTAACAACTTTCGGCATTTAGCACACTCCCGGGAATCTATGACGGTCTTGAAGGTCACTTCCTTTTAATGAATTGTGGACAAACTATGCATGCGACCCCCAAAAAATAGCTGCAAAAAGTTAGCATACTGCCAGGGCAAGTCACTAATAACACTAAAGTTGTGCTCAGCCGATAAACTCGCCGGTATTTTTGAAAAAACGGAGAAAACGATAAGACCCAATAACGTTAGCGGATAGTGTCATTTTGTTAACGTAATCGTAAACGTGCACACCTTAGATTGACTGACGTAGCGGCCACAATATAAAGGCCACCTATAAAAAAATGATATCGACTTGTAGCACAGGAACAGGGCAACAAATGCATAACAGTAGATGTATGCTTTGTTGTAACAACTTTCGGCATTTAGCACACTCCCGGGAATCTATGACGGTCTTGAAGGTCACTTCCTTTTAATGAATTGTGGACAAACTATGCATGCGACCCCCAAAAAATAGCTGCAGAAAGTTAGCATACTGCCAGGGCAACTCACTAATAACACTAAAGTTGTGCTCAGCCGATAAACTCGCCGGTATTTTTGAAAAAACGGAGAAAACGATAAGACCCAATAACGTTAGCGGATAGTGTCATTTTGTTAACGTAATCGTAAACGTGCACACCTTAGATTGACAGACGTTGCGGCCACAATATTTAGGCCACCTATAAAAAAATGATATCGACTTGTAGCACAGGAACAGGGCAACAAATGCATAACAGTAGATGTATGCTTTGTTGTAACAACTTTCGGCATTTAGCACACTCCCGGGAATCTATGACGGTCTTGAAGGTCACTTCCTTTTAATGAATTGTGGACAAACTATGCATGCGACCCCCAAAAAATAGCTGCAGAAAGTTAGCATACTGCCAGGGCAACTCACTAATAACACTAAAGTTGTGCTCAGCCGATAAACTCGCCGGTATTTTTGAAAAAACGGAGAAAACGATAAGACCCAATAACGTTAGCGGATAGTGTCATTTTGTTAACGTAATCGTAAACGTGCACACCTTAGATTGACAGACGTTGCGGCCACAATATTTAGGCCACCTATAAAAAAATGATATCGACTTGTAGCACAGGAACAGGGCAACAAATGCATAACAGTAGATGTATGCTTTGTTGTAACAACTTTCGGCATTTAGCACACTCCCGGGAATCTATGACGGTCTTGAAGGTCACTTCCTTTTAATGAATTGTGGACAAACTATGCATGCGACCCCCAAAAAATAGCTGCAGAAAGTTAGCATACTGCCAGGGCAACTCACTAATAACACTAAAGTTGTGCTCAGCCGATAAACTCGCCGGTATTTTTGAAAAAACGGAGAAAACGATAAGACCCAATAACGTTAGCGGATAGTGTCATTTTGTTAACGTAATCGTAAACGTGCACACCTTAGATTGACAGACGTTGCGGCCACAATATTTAGGCCACCTATAAAAAAATGATATCGACTTGTAGCACAGGAACAGGGCAACAAATGCATAACAGTAGATGTATGCTTTGTTGTAACAACTTTCGGCATTTAGCACACTCCCGGGAATCTATGACGGTCTTGAAGGTCACTTCCTTTTAATGAATTGTGGACAAACTATGCATGCGACCCCCAAAAAATAGCTGCAGAAAGTTAGCATACTGCCAGGGCAACTCACTAATAACACTAAAGTTGTGCTCAGCCGATAAACTCGCCGGTATTTTTGAAAAAACGGAGAAAACGATAAGACCCAATAACGTTAGCGGATAGTGTCATTTTGTTAACGTAATCATAAACGTGCACACCTTAGATTGACAGACGTTGCGGCCACAATATTTAGGCCACCTATAAAAAAATGATATCGACTTGTAGCACAGGAACAGGGCAACAAATGCATAACAGTAGATGTATGCTTTGTTGTAACAACTTTCGGCATTTAGCACACTCCCGGGAATCTATGACGGTCTTGAAGGTCACTTCCTTTTAATGAATTGTGGACAAACTATGCATGCGACCCCCAAAAAATAGCTGCAGAAAGTTAGCATACTGCCAGGGCAACTCACTAATAACACTAAAGTTGTGCTCAGCCGATAAACTCGCCGGTATTTTTGAAAAAACGGAGAAAACGATAAGACCCAATAACGTTAGCGGATAGTGTCATTTTGTTAACGTAATCGTAAACGTGCACACCTTAGATTGACAGACGTTGCGGCCACAATATTTAGGCCACCTATAAAAAAATGATATCGACTTGTAGCACAGGAACAGGGCAACAAATGCATAACAGTAGATGTATGCTTTGTTGTAACAACTTTCGGCATTTAGCACACTCCCGGGAATCTATGACGGTCTTGAAGGTCACTTCCTTTTAATGAATTGTGGACAAACTATGCATGCGACCCCCAAAAAATAGCTTCAGAAAGTTAGCATACTGCCAGGGCAACTCACTAACAACACTAAAGTTGTGCTCAGCCGATAAACTCGCCGGTATTTTTGAAAAAACGGAGAAAACGATAAGACCCAATAACGTTAGCGGATAGTGTCATTTTGTTAACGTAATCGTAAACGTGCACACCTTAGATTGACAGACGTTGCGGCCACAATATTTAGGCCACCTATAAAAAAATGATATCGACTTGTAGCACAGGAACAGGGCAACAAATGCATAACAGTAGATGTATGCTTTGTTGTAACAACTTTCGGCATTTAGCACACTCCCGGGAATCTATGACGGTCTTGAAGGTCACTTCCTTTTAATGAATTGTGGACAAACTATGCATGCGACCCCCAAAAAATAGCTTCAGAAAGTTAGCATACTGCCAGGGCAACTCACTAACAACACTAAAGTTGTGCTCAGCCGATAAACTCGCCGGTATTTTTGAAAAAACGGAGAAAACGATAAGACCCAATAACGTTAGCGGATAGTGTCATTTTGTTAACGTAATCGTAAACGTGCACACCTTAGATTGACAGACGTTGCGGCCACAATATTTAGGCCACCTATAAAAAAATGATATCGACTTGTAGCACAGGAACAGGGCAACAAATGCATAACAGTAGATGTATGCTTTGTTGTAACAACTTTCGGCATTTAGCACACTCCCGGGAATCTATGACGGTCTTGAAGGTCACTTCCTTTTAATGAATTGTGGACAAACTATGCATGCGACCCCCAAAAAATAGCTGCAGAAAGTTAGCATACTGCCAGGGCAACTCACTAATAACACTAAAGTTGTGCTCAGCCGATAAACTCGCCGGTATTTTTGAAAAAACGGAGAAAACGATAAGACCCAATAACGTTAGCGGATAGTGTCATTTTGTTAACGTAATCGTAAACGTGCACACCTTAGATTGACAGACGTTGCGGCCACAATATTTAGGCCACCTATAAAAAAATGATATCGACTTGTAGCACAGGAACAGGGCAACAAATGCATAACAGTAGATGTATGCTTTGTTGTAACAACTTTCGGCATTTAGCACACTCCCGGGAATCTATGACGGTCTTGAAGGTCACTTCCTTTTAATGAATTGTGGACAAACTATGCATGCGACCCCCAAAAAATAGCTGCAGAAAGTTAGCATACTGCCAGGGCAACTCACTAACAACACTAAAGTTGTGCTCAGCCGATAAACTCGCCGGTATTTTTGAAAAAACGGAGAAAACGATAAGACCCAATAACGTTAGCGGATAGTGTCATTTTGTTAACGTAATCGTAAACGTGCACACCTTAGATTGACAGACGTTGCGGCCACAATATTTAGGCCACCTATAAAAAAATGATATCGACTTGTAGCACAGGAACAGGGCAACAAATGCATAACAGTAGATGTATGCTTTGTTGTAACAACTTTCGGCATTTAGCACACTCCCGGGAATCTATGACGGTCTTGAAGGTCACTTCCTTTTAATGAATTGTGGACAAACTATGCATGCGACCCCCAAAAAATAGCTGCAGAAAGTTAGCATACTGCCAGGGCAACTCACTAACAACACTAAAGTTGTGCTCAGCCGATAAACTCGCCGGTATTTTTGAAAAAACGGAGAAAACGATAAGACCCAATAACGTTAGCGGATAGTGTCATTTTGTTAACGTAATCGTAAACGTGCACACCTTAGATTGACAGACGTTGCGACCACAATATTTAGGCCACCTATAAAAAAATGATATCGACTTGTAGCACAGGAACAGGGCAACAAATGCATAACAGTAGATGTATGCTTTGTTGTAACAACTTTCGGCATTTAGCACACTCCCGGGAATCTATGACGGTCTTGAAGGTCACTTCCTTTTAATGAATTGTGGACAAACTATGCATGCGACCCCCAAAAAATAGCTGCAGAAAGTTAGCATACTGCCAGGGCAACTCACTAACAACACTAAAGTTGTGCTCAGCCGATAAACTCGCCGGTATTTTTGAAAAAACGGAGAAAACGATAAGACCCAATAACGTTAGCGGATAGTGTCATTTTGTTAACGTAATCGTAAACGTGCACACCTTAGATTGACAGACGTTGCGGCCACAATATTTAGGCCACCTATAAAAAAATGATATCGACTTGTAGCACAGGAACAGGGCAACAAATGCATAACAGTAGATGTATGCTTTGTTGTAACAACTTTCGGCATTTAGCACACTCCCGGGAATCTATGACGGTCTTGAAGGTCACTTCCTTTTAATGAATTGTGGACAAACTATGCATGCGACCCCCAAAAAATAGCTGCAGAAAGTTAGCATACTGCCAGGGCAACTCACTAACAACACTAAAGTTGTGCTCAGCCGATAAACTCGCCGGTATTTTTGAAAAAACGGAGAAAACGATAAGACCCAATAACGTTAGCGGATAGTGTCATTTTGTTAACGTAATCGTAAACGTGCACACCTTAGATTGACAGACGTTGCGGCCACAATATTTAGGCCACCTATAAAAAAATGATATCGACTTGTAGCACAGGAACAGGGCAACAAATGCATAACAGTAGATGTATGCTTTGTTGTAACAACTTTCGGCATTTAGCACACTCCCGGGAATCTATGACGGTCTTGAAGGTCACTTCCTTTTAATGAATTGTGGACAAACTATGCATGCGACCCCCAAAAAATAGCTGCAGAAAGTTAGCATACTGCCAGGGCAACTCACTAACAACACTAAAGTTGTGCTCAGCCGATAAACTCGCCGGTATTTTTGAAAAAACGGAGAAAACGATAAGACCCAATAACGTTAGCGGATAGTGTCATTTTGTTAACGTAATCGTAAACGTGCACACCTTAGATTGACAGACGTTGCGACCACAATATTTAGGCCACCTATAAAAAAATGATATCGACTTGTAGCACAGGAACAGGGCAACAAATGCATAACAGTAGATGTATGCTTTGTTGTAACAACTTTCGGCATTTAGCACACTCCCGGGAATCTATGACGGTCTTGAAGGTCACTTCCTTTTAATGAATTGTGGACAAACTATGCATGCGACCCCCAAAAAATAGCTGCAGAAAGTTAGCATACTGCCAGGGCAACTCACTAACAACACTAAAGTTGTGCTCAGCCGATAAACTCGCCGGTATTTTTGAAAAAACGGAGAAAACGATAAGACCCAATAACGTTAGCGGATAGTGTCATTTTGTTAACGTAATCGTAAACGTGCACACCTTAGATTGACAGACGTTGCGGCCACAATATTTAGGCCACCTATAAAAAAATGATATCGACTTGTAGCACAGGAACAGGGCAACAAATGCATAACAGTAGATGTATGCTTTGTTGTAACAACTTTCGGCATTTAGCACACTCCCGGGAATCTATGACGGTCTTGAAGGTCACTTCCTTTTAATGAATTGTGGACAAACTATGCATGCGACCCCCAAAAAATAGCTGCAGAAAGTTAGCATACTGCCAGGGCAACTCACTAACAACACTAAAGTTGTGCTCAGCCGATAAACTCGCCGGTATTTTTGAAAAAACGGAGAAAACGATAAGACCCAATAACGTTAGCGGATAGTGTCATTTTGTTAACGTAATCGTAAACGTGCACACCTTAGATTGACAGACGTTGCGGCCACAATATTTAGGCCACCTATAAAAAAATGATATCGACTTGTAGCACAGGAACAGGGCAACAAATGCATAACAGTAGATGTATGCTTTGTTGTAACAACTTTCGGCATTTAGCACACTCCCGGGAATCTATGACGGTCTTGAAGGTCACTTCCTTTTAATGAATTGTGGACAAACTATGCATGCGACCCCCAAAAAATAGCTGCAGAAAGTTAGCATACTGCCAGGGCAACTCACTAACAACACTAAAGTTGTGCTCAGCCGATAAACTCGCCGGTATTTTTGAAAAAACGGAGAAAACGATAAGACCCAATAACGTTAGCGGATAGTGTCATTTTGTTAACGTAATCGTAAACGTGCACACCTTAGATTGACAGACGTTGCGGCCACAATATTTAGGCCACCTATAAAAAAATGATATCGACTTGTAGCACAGGAACAGGGCAACAAATGCATAACAGTAGATGTATGCTTTGTTGTAACAACTTTCGGCATTTAGCACACTCCCGGGAATCTATGACGGTCTTGAAGGTCACTTCCTTTTAATGAATTGTGGACAAACTATGCATGCGACCCCCAAAAAATAGCTGCAGAAAGTTAGCATACTGCCAGGGCAACTCACTAACAACACTAAAGTTGTGCTCAGCCGATAAACTCGCCGGTATTTTTGAAAAAACGGAGAAAACGATAAGATCCAATAACGTTAGCGGATAGTGTCATTTTGTTAACGTAATCGTAAACGTGCACACCTTAGATTGACAGACGTTGCGGCCACAATATTTAGGCCACCTATAAAAAAATGATATCGACTTGTAGCACAGGAACAGGGCAACAAATGCATAACAGTAGATGTATGCTTTGTTGTAACAACTTTCGGCATTTAGCACACTCCCGGGAATCTATGACGGTCTTGAAGGTCACTTCCTTTTAATGAATTGTGGACAAACTATGCATGCGACCCCCAAAAAATAGCTGCAGAAAGTTAGCATACTGCCAGGGCAACTCACTAACAACACTAAAGTTGTGCTCAGCCGATAAACTCGCCGGTATTTTTGAAAAAAACGGAGAAAACGATAAGACCCAATAACGTTAGCGGATAGTGTCATTTTGTTAACGTAATCGTAAACGTGCACACCTTAGATTGACAGACGTTGCGGCCACAATATTTAGGCCACCTATAAAAAAATGATATCGACTTGTAGCACAGGAACAGGGCAACAAATGCATAACAGTAGATGTATGCTTTGTTGTAACAACTTTCGGCATTTAGCACACTCCCGGGAATCTATGACGGTCTTGAAGGTCACTTCCTTTTAATGAATTGTGGACAAACTATGCATGCGACCCCCAAAAAATAGCTGCAGAAAGTTAGCATACTGCCAGGGCAACTCACTAACAACACTAAAGTTGTGCTCAGCCGATAAACTCGCCGGTATTTTTGAAAAAACGGAGAAAACGATAAGACCCAATAACGTTAGCGGATAGTGTCATTTTGTTAACGTAATCGTAAACGTGCACACCTTAGATTGACAGACGTTGCGGCCACAATATTTAGGCCACCTATAAAAAAAATGATATCGACTTGTAGCACAGGAACAGGGCAACAAATGCATAACAGTAGATGTATGCTTTGTTGTAACAACTTTCGGCATTAAGCACACTCCCGGGAATCTATGACGGTCTTGAAAGTCACTTCCTTTTAATGAATTGTGGACAAACTATGCATGCGACCCCCAAAAAATAGCTGCAGAAAGTTAGCATACTGCCAGGGCAACTCACTAACAACACTAAAGTTGTGCTCAGCCGATAAACTCGCCGGTATTTTTGAAAAAACGGAGAAAACGATAAGACCCAATAACGTTAGCGGATAGTGTCATTTTGTTAACGTAATCGTAAACGTGCACACCTTAGATTGACAGACGTTGCGGCCACAATATTTAGGCCACCTATAAAAAAATGATATCGACTTGTAGCACAGGAACAGGGCAACAAATGCATAACAGTAGATGTATGCTTTGTTGTAACAACTTTCGGCATTTAGCACACTCCCGGGAATCTATGACGGTCTTGAAGGTCACTTCCTTTTAATGAATTGTGGACAAACTATGCATGCGACCCCCAAAAAATAGCTGCAGAAAGTTAGCATACTGCCAGGGCAACTCACTAACAACACTAAAGTTGTGCTCAGCCGATAAACTCGCCGGTATTTTTGAAAAAACGGAGAAAACGATAAGACCCAATAACGTTAGCGGATAGTGTCATTTTGTTAACGTAATCGTAAACGTGCACACCTTAGATTGACAGACGTTGCGGCCACAATATTTAGGCCACCTATAAAAAAATGATATCGACTTGTAGCACAGGAACAGGGCAACAAATGCATAACAGTAGATGTATGCTTTGTTGTAACAACTTTCGGCATTTAGCACACTCCCGGGAATCTATGACGGTCTTGAAGGTCACTTCCTTTTAATGAATTGTGGACAAACTATGCATGCGACCCCCAAAAAATAGCTGCAGAAAGTTAGCATACTGCCAGGGCAACTCACTAACAACACTAAAGTTGTGCTCAGCCGATAAACTCGCCGGGATTTTTGAAAAAACGGAGAAAACGATAAGACCCAATAACGTTAGCGGATAGTGTCATTTTGTTAACGTAATCGTAAACGTGCACACCTTAGATTGACAGACGTTGCGGCCACAATATTTAGGCCACCTATAAAAAAATGATATCGACTTGTAGCACAGGAACAGGGCAACAAATGCATAACAGTAGATGTATGCTTTGTTGTAACAACTTTCGGCATTTAGCACACTCCCGGGAATCTATGACGGTCTTGAAGGTCACTTCCTTTTAATGAATTGTGGACAAACTATGCATGCGACCCCCAAAAAATAGCTGCAGAAAGTTAGCATACTGCCAGGGCAACTCACTAACAACACTAAAGTTGTGCTCAGCCGATAAACTCGCCGGTATTTTTGAAAAAACGGAGAAAACGATAAGACCCAATAACGTTAGCGGATAGTGTCATTTTGTTAACGTAATCGTAAACGTGCACACCTTAGATTGACAGACGTTGCGGCCACAATATTTAGGCCACCTATAAAAAAATGATATCGACTTGTAGCACAGGAACAGGGCAACAAATGCATAACAGTAGATGTATGCTTTGTTGTAACAACTTTCGGCATTTAGCACACTCCCGGGAATCTATGACGGTCTTGAAGGTCACTTCCTTTTAATGAATTGTGGACAAACTATGCATGCGACCCCCAAAAAATAGCTGCAGAAAGTTAGCATACTGCCAGGGCAACTCACTAACAACACTAAAGTTGTGCTCAGCCGATAAACTCGCCGGGATTTTTGAAAAAACGGAGAAAACGATAAGACCCAATAACGTTAGCGGATAGTGTCATTTTGTTAACGTAATCGTAAACGTGCACACCTTAGATTGACAGACGTTGCGGCCACAATATTTAGGCCACCTATAAAAAAATGATATCGACTTGTAGCACAGGAACAGGGCAACAAATGCATAACAGTAGATGTATGCTTTGTTGTAACAACTTTCGGCATTTAGCACACTCCCGGGAATCTATGACGGTCTTGAAGGTCACTTCCTTTTAATGAATTGTGGACAAACTATGCATGCGACCCCCAAAAAATAGCTGCAGAAAGTTAGCATACTGCCAGGGCAACTCACTAACAACACTAAAGTTGTGCTCAGCCGATAAACTCGCCGGTATTTTTGAAAAAACGGAGAAAACGATAAGATCCAATAACGTTAGCGGATAGTGTCATTTTGTTAACGTAATCGTAAACGTGCACACCTTAGATTGACAGACGTTGCGGCCACAATATTTAGGCCACCTATAAAAAAATGATATCGACTTGTAGCACAGGAACAGGGCAACAAATGCATAACAGTAGATGTATGCTTTGTTGTAACAACTTTCGGCATTTAGCACACTCCCGGGAATCTATGACGGTCTTGAAGGTCACTTCCTTTTAATGAATTGTGGACAAACTATGCATGCGACCCCCAAAAAATAGCTGCAGAAAGTTAGCATACTGCCAGGGCAACTCACTAACAACACTAAAGTTGTGCTCAGCCGATAAACTCGCCGGTATTTTTGAAAAAAACGGAGAAAACGATAAGACCCAATAACGTTAGCGGATAGTGTCATTTTGTTAACGTAATCGTAAACGTGCACACCTTAGATTGACAGACGTTGCGGCCACAATATTTAGGCCACCTATAAAAAAATGATATCGACTTGTAGCACAGGAACAGGGCAACAAATGCATAACAGTAGATGTATGCTTTGTTGTAACAACTTTCGGCATTTAGCACACTCCCGGGAATCTATGACGGTCTTGAAGGTCACTTCCTTTTAATGAATTGTGGACAAACTATGCATGCGACCCCCAAAAAATAGCTGCAGAAAGTTAGCATACTGCCAGGGCAACTCACTAACAACACTAAAGTTGTGCTCAGCCGATAAACTCGCCGGTATTTTTGAAAAAACGGAGAAAACGATAAGACCCAATAACGTTAGCGGATAGTGTCATTTTGTTAACGTAATCGTAAACGTGCACACCTTAGATTGACAGACGTTGCGGCCACAATATTTAGGCCACCTATAAAAAAAATGATATCGACTTGTAGCACAGGAACAGGGCAACAAATGCATAACAGTAGATGTATGCTTTGTTGTAACAACTTTCGGCATTAAGCACACTCCCGGGAATCTATGACGGTCTTGAAAGTCACTTCCTTTTAATGAATTGTGGACAAACTATGCATGCGACCCCCAAAAAATAGCTGCAGAAAGTTAGCATACTGCCAGGGCAACTCACTAACAACACTAAAGTTGTGCTCAGCCGATAAACTCGCCGGTATTTTTGAAAAAACGGAGAAAACGATAAGACCCAATAACGTTAGCGGATAGTGTCATTTTGTTAACGTAATCGTAAACGTGCACACCTTAGATTGACAGACGTTGCGGCCACAATATTTAGGCCACCTATAAAAAAATGATATCGACTTGTAGCACAGGAACAGGGCAACAAATGCATAACAGTAGATGTATGCTTTGTTGTAACAACTTTCGGCATTTAGCACACTCCCGGGAATCTATGACGGTCTTGAAGGTCACTTCCTTTTAATGAATTGTGGACAAACTATGCATGCGACCCCCAAAAAATAGCTGCAGAAAGTTAGCATACTGCCAGGGCAACTCACTAACAACACTAAAGTTGTGCTCAGCCGATAAACTCGCCGGTATTTTTGAAAAAACGGAGAAAACGATAAGACCCAATAACGTTAGCGGATAGTGTCATTTTGTTAACGTAATCGTAAACGTGCACACCTTAGATTGACAGACGTTGCGGCCACAATATTTAGGCCACCTATAAAAAAATGATATCGACTTGTAGCACAGGAACAGGGCAACAAATGCATAACAGTAGATGTATGCTTTGTTGTAACAACTTTCGGCATTTAGCACACTCCCGGGAATCTATGACGGTCTTGAAGGTCACTTCCTTTTAATGAATTGTGGACAAACTATGCATGCGACCCCCAAAAAATAGCTGCAGAAAGTTAGCATACTGCCAGGGCAACTCACTAACAACACTAAAGTTGTGCTCAGCCGATAAACTCGCCGGGATTTTTGAAAAAACGGAGAAAACGATAAGACCCAATAACGTTAGCGGATAGTGTCATTTTGTTAACGTAATCGTAAACGTGCACACCTTAGATTGACAGACGTTGCGGCCACAATATTTAGGCCACCTATAAAAAAATGATATCGACTTGTAGCACAGGAACAGGGCAACAAATGCATAACAGTAGATGTATGCTTTGTTGTAACAACTTTCGGCATTTAGCACACTCTCGGGAATCTATGACGGTCTTGAAGGTCACTTCCTTTTAATGAATTGTGGACAAACTATGCATGCGACCCCCAAAAAATAGCTGCAGAAAGTTAGCATACTGCCAGGGCAACTCACTAACAACACTAAAGTTGTGCTCAGCCGATAAACTCGCCGGTATTTTTGAAAAAACGGAGAAAACGATAAGACCCAATAACGTTAGCGGATAGTGTCATTTTGTTAACGTAATCGTAAACGTGCACACCTTAGATTGACAGACGTTGCGGCCACAATATTTAGGCCACCTATAATAAATGATATCGACTTGTAGCACAGGAACAGGGCAACAAATGCATAACAGTAGATGTATGCTTTGTTGTAACAACTTTCGGCATTTAGCACACTCCCGGGAATCTATGACGGTCTTGAAGGTCACTTCCTTTTAATGAATTGTGGACAAACTATGCATGCGACCCCCAAAAAATAGCTGCAGAAAGTTAGCATACTGCCAGGGCAACTCACTAACAACACTAAAGTTGTGCTCAGCCGATAAACTCGCCGGTATTTTTGAAAAAACGGAGAAAACGATAAGACCCAATAACGTTAGCGGATAGTGTCATTTTGTTAACGTAATCGTAAACGTGCACACCTTAGATTGACAGACGTTGCGGCCACAATATTTAGGCCACCTATAAAAAAATGATATCGACTTGTAGCACAGGAACAGGGCAACAAATGCATAACAGTAGATGTATGCTTTGTTGTAACAACTTTCGGCATTTAGCACACTCCCGGGAATCTATGACGGTCTTGAAGGTCACTTCCTTTTAATGAATTGTGGACAAACTATGCATGCGACCCCCAAAAAATAGCTGCAGAAAGTTAGCATACTGCCAGGGCAACTCACTAACAACACTAAAGTTGTGCTCAGCCGATAAACTCGCCGGTATTTTTGAAAAAACGGAGAAAACGATAAGACCCAATAACGTTAGCGGATAGTGTCATTTTGTTAACGTAATCGTAAACGTGCACACCTTAGATTGACAGACGTTGCGGCCACAATATTTAGGCCACCTATAAAAAAATGATATCGACTTGTAGCACAGGAACAGGGCAACAAATGCATAACAGTAGATGTATGCTTTGTTGTAACAACTTTCGGCATTTAGCACACTCCCGGGAATCTATGACGGTCTTGAAGGTCACTTCCTTTTAATGAATTGTGGACAAACTATGCATGCGACCCCCAAAAAATAGCTGCAGAAAGTTAGCATACTGCCAGGGCAACTCACTAACAACACTAAAGTTGTGCTCAGCCGATAAACTCGCCGGTATTTTTGAAAAAACGGAGAAAACGATAAGACCCAATAACGTTAGCGGATAGTGTCATTTTGTTAACGTAATCGTAAACGTGCACACCTTAGATTGACAGACGTTGCGGCCACAATATTTAGGCCACCTATAAAAAAATGATATCGACTTGTAGCACAGGAACAGGGCAACAAATGCATAACAGTAGATGTATGCTTTGTTGTAACAACTTTCGGCATTTAGCACACTCCCGGGAATCTATGACGGTCTTGAAGGTCACTTCCTTTTAATGAATTGTGGACAAACTATGCATGCGACCCCCAAAAAATAGCTGCAGAAAGTTAGCATACTGCCAGGGCAACTCACTAACAACACTAAAGTTGTGCTCAGCCGATAAACTCGCCGGTATTTTTGAAAAAAACGGAGAAAACGATAAGACCCAATAACGTTAGCGGATAGTGTCATTTTGTTAACGTAATCGTAAACGTGCACACCTTAGATTGACAGACGTTGCGGCCACAATATTTAGGCCACCTATAAAAAAATGATATCGACTTGTAGCACAGGAACAGGGCAACAAATGCATAACAGTAGATGTATGCTTTGTTGTAACAACTTTCGGCATTTAGCACACTCCCGGGAATCTATGACGGTCTTGAAGGTCACTTCCTTTTAATGAATTGTGGACAAACTATGCATGCGACCCCCAAAAAATAGCTGCAGAAAGTTAGCATACTGCCAGGGCAACTCACTAACAACACTAAAGTTGTGCTCAGCCGATAAACTCGCCGGTATTTTTGAAAAAACGGAGAAAACGATAAGACCCAATAACGTTAGCGGATAGTGTCATTTTGTTAACGTAATCGTAAACGTGCACACCTTAGATTGACAGACGTTGCGGCCACAATATTTAGGCCACCTATAAAAAAATGATATCGACTTGTAGCACAGGAACAGGGCAACAAATGCATAACAGTAGATGTATGCTTTGTTGTAACAACTTTCGGCATTTAGCACACTCCCGGGAATCTATGACGGTCTTGAAGGTCACTTCCTTTTAATGAATTGTGGACAAACTATGCATGCGACCCCCAAAAAATAGCTGCAGAAAGTTAGCATACTGCCAGGGCAACTCACTAACAACACTAAAGTTGTGCTCAGCCGATAAACTCGCCGGTATTTTTGAAAAAACGGAGAAAACGATAAGACCCAATAACGTTAGCGGATAGTGTCATTTTGTTAACGTAATCGTAAACGTGCACACCTTAGATTGACAGACGTTGCGGCCACAATATTTAGGCCACCTATAAAAAAATGATATCGACTTGTAGCACAGGAACAGGGCAACAAATGCATAACAGTAGATGTATGCTTTGTTGTAACAACTTTCGGCATTTAGCACACTCCCGGGAATCTATGACGGTCTTGAAGGTCACTTCCTTTTAATGAATTGTGGACAAACTATGCATGCGACCCCCAAAAAATAGCTGCAGAAAGTTAGCATACTGCCAGGGCAACTCACTAACAACACTAAAGTTGTGCTCAGCCGATAAACTCGCCGGTATTTTTGAAAAAACGGAGAAAACGATAAGACCCAATAACGTTAGCGGATAGTGTCATTTTGTTAACGTAATCGTAAACGTGCACACCTTAGATTGACAGACGTTGCGGCCACAATATTTAGGCCACCTATAAAAAAATGATATCGACTTGTAGCACAGGAACAGGGCAACAAATGCATAACAGTAGATGTATGCTTTGTTGTAACAACTTTCGGCATTTAGCACACTCCCGGGAATCTATGACGGTCTTGAAGGTCACTTCCTTTTAATGAATTGTGGACAAACTATGCATGCGACCCCCAACAAATAGCTGCAGAAAGTTAGCATACTGCCAGGGCAACTCACTAACAACACTAAAGTTGTGCTCAGCCGATAAACTCGCCGGTATTTTTGAAAAAACGGAGAAAACGATAAGACCCAATAACGTTAGCGGATAGTGTCATTTTGTTAACGTAATCGTAAACGTGCACACCTTAGATTGACAGACGTTGCGGCCACAATATTTAGGCCACCTATAAAAAAATGATATCGACTTGTAGCACAGGAACAGGGCAACAAATGCATAACAGTAGATGTATGCTTTGTTGTAACAACTTTCGGCATTTAGCACACTCCCGGGAATCTATGACGGTCTTGAAGGTCACTTCCTTTTAATGAATTGTGGACAAACTATGCATGCGACCCCCAAAAAATAGCTGCAGAAAGTTAGCATACTGCCAGGGCAACTCACTAACAACACTAAAGTTGTGCTCAGCCGATAAACTCGCCGGTATTTTTGAAAAAACGGAGAAAACGATAAGACCCAATAACGTTAGCGGATAGTGTCATTTTGTTAACGTAATCGTAAACGTGCACACCTTAGATTGACAGACGTTGCGGCCACAATATTTAGGCCACCTATAAAAAAATGATATCGACTTGTAGCACAGGAACAGGGCAACAAATGCATAACAGTAGATGTATGCTTTGTTGTAACAACTTTCGGCATTTAGCACACTCCCGGGAATCTATGACGGTCTTGAAGGTCACTTCCTTTTAATGAATTGTGGACAAACTATGCATGCGACCCCCAACAAATAGCTGCAGAAAGTTAGCATACTGCCAGGGCAACTCACTAACAACACTAAAGTTGTGCTCAGCCGATAAACTCGCCGGTATTTTTGAAAAAACGGAGAAAACGATAAGACCCAATAACGTTAGCGGATAGTGTCATTTTGTTAACGTAATCGTAAACGTGCACACCTTAGATTGACAGACGTTGCGGCCACAATATTTAGGCCACCTATAAAAAAATGATATCGACTTGTAGCACAGGAACAGGGCAACAAATGCATAACAGTAGATGTATGCTTTGTTGTAACAACTTTCGGCATTTAGCACACTCCCGGGAATCTATGACGGTCTTGAAGGTCACTTCCTTTTAATGAATTGTGGACAAACTATGCATGCGACCCCCAAAAAATAGCTGCAGAAAGTTAGCATACTGCCAGGGCAACTCACTAACAACACTAAAGTTGTGCTCAGCCGATAAACTCGCCGGTATTTTTGAAAAAACGGAGAAAACGATAAGACCCAATAACGTTAGCGGATAGTGTCATTTTGTTAACGTAATCGTAAACGTGCACACCTTAGATTGACAGACGTTGCGGCCACAATATTTAGGCCACCTATAAAAAAATGATATCGACTTGTAGCACAGGAACAGGGCAACAAATGCATAACAGTAGATGTATGCTTTGTTGTAACAACTTTCGGCATTTAGCACACTCCCGGGAATCTATGACGGTCTTGAAGGTCACTTCCTTTTAATGAATTGTGGACAAACTATGCATGCGACCCCCAAAAAATAGCTGCAGAAAGTTAGCATACTGCCAGGGCAACTCACTAACAACACTAAAGTTGTGCTCAGCCGATAAACTCGCCGGTATTTTTGAAAAAACGGAGAAAACGATAAGACCCAATAACGTTAGCGGATAGTGTCATTTTGTTAACGTAATCGTAAACGTGCACACCTTAGATTGACAGACGTTGCGGCCACAATATTTAGGCCACCTATAAAAAAATGATATCGACTTGTAGCACAGGAACAGGGCAACAAATGCATAACAGTAGATGTATGCTTTGTTGTAACAACTTTCGGCATTTAGCACACTCCCGGGAATCTATGACGGTCTTGAAGGTCACTTCCTTTTAATGAATTGTGGACAAACTATGCATGCGACCCCCAAAAAATAGCTGCAGAAAGTTAGCATACTGCCAGGGCAACTCACTAACAACACTAAAGTTGTGCTCAGCCGATAAACTCGCCGGTATTTTTGAAAAAACGGAGAAAACGATAAGACCCAATAACGTTAGCGGATAGTGTCATTTTGTTAACGTAATCGTAAACGTGCACACCTTAGATTGACAGACGTTGCGGCCACAATATTTAGGCCACCTATAAAAAAATGATATCGACTTGTAGCACAGGAACAGGGCAACAAATGCATAACAGTAGATGTATGCTTTGTTGTAACAACTTTCGGCATTTAGCACACTCCCGGGAATCTATGACGGTCTTGAAGGTCACTTCCTTTTAATGAATTGTGGACAAACTATGCATGCGACCCCCAAAAAATAGCTGCAGAAAGTTAGCATACTGCCAGGGCAACTCACTAACAACACTAAAGTTGTGCTCAGCCGATAAACTCGCCGGTATTTTTGAAAAAACGGAGAAAACGATAAGACCCAATAACGTTAGCGGATAGTGTCATTTTGTTAACGTAATCGTAAACGTGCACACCTTAGATTGACAGACGTTGCGGCCACAATATTTAGGCCACCTATAAAAAAATGATATCGACTTGTAGCACAGGAACAGGGCAACAAATGCATAACAGTAGATGTATGCTTTGTTGTAACAACTTTCGGCATTTAGCACACTCCCGGGAATCTATGACGGTCTTGAAGGTCACTTCCTTTTAATGAATTGTGGACAAACTATGCATGCGACCCCCAAAAAATAGCTGCAGAAAGTTAGCATACTGCCAGGGCAACTCACTAACAACACTAAAGTTGTGCTCAGCCGATAAACTCGCCGGTATTTTTGAAAAAACGGAGAAAACGATAAGACCCAATAACGTTAGCGGATAGTGTCATTTTGTTAACGTAATCGTAAACGTGCACACCTTAGATTGACAGACGTTGCGGCCACAATATTTAGGCCACCTATAAAAAAATGATATCGACTTGTAGCACAGGAACAGGGCAACAAATGCATAACAGTAGATGTATGCTTTGTTGTAACAACTTTCGGCATTTAGCACACTCCCGGGAATCTATGACGGTCTTGAAGGTCACTTCCTTTTAATGAATTGTGGACAAACTATGCATGCAACCCCCAACAAATAGCTGCAGAAAGTTAGCATACTGCCAGGGCAACTCACTAACAACACTAAAGTTGTGCTCAGCCGATAAACTCGCCGGTATTTTTGAAAAAACGGAGAAAACGATAAGACCCAATAACGTTAGCGGATAGTGTCATTTTGTTAACGTAATCGTAAACGTGCACACCTTAGATTGACAGACGTTGCGGCCACAATATTTAGGCCACCTATAAAAAAATGATATCGACTTGTAGCACAGGAACAGGGCAACAAATGCATAACAGTAGATGTATGCTTTGTTGTAACAACTTTCGGCATTTAGCACACTCCCGGGAATCTATGACGGTCTTGAAGGTCACTTCCTTTTAATGAATTGTGGACAAACTATGCATGCGACCCCCAAAAAATAGCTGCAGAAAGTTAGCATACTGCCAGGGCAACTCACTAACAACACTAAAGTTGTGCTCAGCCGATAAACTCGCCGGTATTTTTGAAAAAACGGAGAAAACGATAAGACCCAATAACGTTAGCGGATAGTGTCATTTTGTTAACGTAATCGTAAACGTGCACACCTTAGATTGACAGACGTTGCGGCCACAATATTTAGGCCACCTATAAAAAAATGATATCGACTTGTAGCACAGGAACAGGGCAACAAATGCATAACAGTAGATGTATGCTTTGTTGTAACAACTTTCGGCATTTAGCACACTCCCGGGAATCTATGACGGTCTTGAAGGTCACTTCCTTTTAATGAATTGTGGACAAACTATGCATGCGACCCCCAAAAAATAGCTGCAGAAAGTTAGCATACTGCCAGGGCAACTCACTAACAACACTAAAGTTGTGCTCAGCCGATAAACTCGCCGGTATTTTTGAAAAAACGGAGAAAACGATAAGACCCAATAACGTTAGCGGATAGTGTCATTTTGTTAACGTAATCGTAAACGTGCACACCTTAGATTGACAGACGTTGCGGCCACAATATTTAGGCCACCTATAAAAAAATGATATCGACTTGTAGCACAGGAACAGGGCAACAAATGCATAACAGTAGATGTATGCTTTGTTGTAACAACTTTCGGCATTTAGCACACTCCCGGGAATCTATGACGGTCTTGAAGGTCACTTCCTTTTAATGAATTGTGGACAAACTATGCATGCGACCCCCAAAAAATAGCTGCAGAAAGTTAGCATACTGCCAGGGCAACTCACTAACAACACTAAAGTTGTGCTCAGCCGATAAACTCGCCGGTATTTTTGAAAAAACGGAGAAAACGATAAGACCCAATAACGTTAGCGGATAGTGTCATTTTGTTAACGTAATCGTAAACGTGCACACCTTAGATTGACAGACGTTGCGGCCACAATATTTAGGCCACCTATAAAAAAATGATATCGACTTGTAGCACAGGAACAGGGCAACAAATGCATAACAGTAGATGTATGCTTTGTTGTAACAACTTTCGGCATTTAGCACACTCCCGGGAATCTATGACGGTCTTGAAGGTCACTTCCTTTTAATGAATTGTGGACAAACTATGCATGCGACCCCCAAAAAATAGCTGCAGAAAGTTAGCATACTGCCAGGGCAACTCACTAACAACACTAAAGTTGTGCTCAGCCGATAAACTCGCCGGTATTTTTGAAAAAACGGAGAAAACGATAAGACCCAATAACGTTAGCGGATAGTGTCATTTTGTTAACGTAATCGTAAACGTGCACACCTTAGATTGACAGACGTTGCGGCCACAATATTTAGGCCACCTATAAAAAAATGATATCGACTTGTAGCACAGGAACAGGGCAACAAATGCATAACAGTAGATGTATGCTTTGTTGTAACAACTTTCGGCATTTAGCACACTCCCGGGAATCTATGACGGTCTTGAAGGTCACTTCCTTTTAATGAATTGTGGACAAACTATGCATGCGACCCCCAAAAAATAGCTGCAGAAAGTTAGCATACTGCCAGGGCAACTCACTAACAACACTAAAGTTGTGCTCAGCCGATAAACTCGCCGGTATTTTTGAAAAAACGGAGAAAACGATAAGACCCAATAACGTTAGCGGATAGTGTCATTTTGTTAACGTAATCGTAAACGTGCACACCTTAGATTGACAGACGTTGCGGCCACAATATTTAGGCCACCTATAAAAAAATGATATCGACTTGTAGCACAGGAACAGGGCAACAAATGCATAACAGTAGATGTATGCTTTGTTGTAACAACTTTCGGCATTTAGCACACTCCCGGGAATCTATGACGGTCTTGAAGGTCACTTCCTTTTAATGAATTGTGGACAAACTATGCATGCGACCCCCAAAAAATAGCTGCAGAAAGTTAGCATACTGCCAGGGCAACTCACTAACAACACTAAAGTTGTGCTCAGCCGATAAACTCGCCGGTATTTTTGAAAAAACGGAGAAAACGATAAGACCCAATAACGTTAGCGGATAGTGTCATTTTGTTAACGTAATCGTAAACGTGCACACCTTAGATTGACAGACGTTGCGGCCACAATATTTAGGCCACCTATAAAAAAATGATATCGACTTGTAGCACAGGAACAGGGCAACAAATGCATAACAGTAGATGTATGCTTTGTTGTAACAACTTTCGGCATTTAGCACACTCCCGGGAATCTATGACGGTCTTGAAGGTCACTTCCTTTTAATGAATTGTGGACAAACTATGCATGCGACCCCCAAAAAATAGCTGCAGAAAGTTAGCATACTGCCAGGGCAACTCACTAACAACACTAAAGTTGTGCTCAGCCGATAAACTCGCCGGTATTTTTGAAAAAACGGAGAAAACGATAAGACCCAATAACGTTAGCGGATAGTGTCATTTTGTTAACGTAATCGTAAACGTGCACACCTTAGATTGACAGACGTTGCGGCCACAATATTTAGGCCACCTATAAAAAAATGATATCGACTTGTAGCACAGGAACAGGGCAACAAATGCATAACAGTAGATGTATGCTTTGTTGTAACAACTTTCGGCATTTAGCACACTCCCGGGAATCTATGACGGTCTTGAAGGTCACTTCCTTTTAATGAATTGTGGACAAACTATGCATGCGACCCCCAAAAAATAGCTGCAGAAAGTTAGCATACTGCCAGGGCAACTCACTAACAACACTAAAGTTGTGCTCAGCCGATAAACTCGCCGGTATTTTTGAAAAAACGGAGAAAACGATAAGACCCAATAACGTTAGCGGATAGTGTCATTTTGTTAACGTAATCGTAAACGTGCACACCTTAGATTGACAGACGTTGCGGCCACAATATTTAGGCCACCTATAAAAAAATGATATCGACTTGTAGCACAGGAACAGGGCAACAAATGCATAACAGTAGATGTATGCTTTGTTGTAACAACTTTCGGCATTTAGCACACTCCCGGGAATCTATGACGGTCTTGAAGGTCACTTCCTTTTAATGAATTGTGGACAAACTATGCATGCGACCCCCAAAAAATAGCTGCAGAAAGTTAGCATACTGCCAGGGCAACTCACTAACAACACTAAAGTTGTGCTCAGCCGATAAACTCGCCGGTATTTTTGAAAAAACGGAGAAAACGATAAGACCCAATAACGTTAGCGGATAGTGTCATTTTGTTAACGTAATCGTAAACGTGCACACCTTAGATTGACAGACGTTGCGGCCACAATATTTAGGCCACCTATAAAAAAATGATATCGACTTGTAGCACAGGAACAGGGCAACAAATGCATAACAGTAGATGTATGCTTTGTTGTAACAACTTTCGGCATTTAGCACACTCCCGGGAATCTATGACGGTCTTGAAGGTCACTTCCTTTTAATGAATTGTGGACAAACTATGCATGCGACCCCCAAAAAATAGCTGCAGAAAGTTAGCATACTGCCAGGGCAACTCACTAACAACACTAAAGTTGTGCTCAGCCGATAAACTCGCCGGTATTTTTGAAAAAACGGAGAAAACGATAAGACCCAATAACGTTAGCGGATAGTGTCATTTTGTTAACGTAATCGTAAACGTGCACACCTTAGATTGACAGACGTTGCGGCCACAATATTTAGGCCACCTATAAAAAAATGATATCGACTTGTAGCACAGGAACAGGGCAACAAATGCATAACAGTAGATGTATGCTTTGTTGTAACAACTTTCGGCATTTAGCACACTCCCGGGAATCTATGACGGTCTTGAAGGTCACTTCCTTTTAATGAATTGTGGACAAACTATGCATGCGACCCCCAACAAATAGCTGCAGAAAGTTAGCATACTGCCAGGGCAACTCACTAACAACACTAAAGTTGTGCTCAGCCGATAAACTCGCCGGTATTTTTGAAAAAACGGAGAAAACGATAAGACCCAATAACGTTAGCGGATAGTGTCATTTTGTTAACGTAATCGTAAACGTGCACACCTTAGATTGACAGACGTTGCGGCCACAATATTTAGGCCACCTATAAAAAAATGATATCGACTTGTAGCACAGGAACAGGGCAACAAATGCATAACAGTAGATGTATGCTTTGTTGTAACAACTTTCGGCATTTAGCACACTCCCGGGAATCTATGACGGTCTTGAAGGTCACTTCCTTTTAATGAATTGTGGACAAACTATGCATGCGACCCCCAAAAAATAGCTGCAGAAAGTTAGCATACTGCCAGGGCAACTCACTAACAACACTAAAGTTGTGCTCAGCCGATAAACTCGCCGGTATTTTTGAAAAAACGGAGAAAACGATAAGACCCAATAACGTTAGCGGATAGTGTCATTTTGTTAACGTAATCGTAAACGTGCACACCTTAGATTGACAGACGTTGCGGCCACAATATTTAGGCCACCTATAAAAAAATGATATCGACTTGTAGCACAGGAACAGGGCAACAAATGCATAACAGTAGATGTATGCTTTGTTGTAACAACTTTCGGCATTTAGCACACTCCCGGGAATCTATGACGGTCTTGAAGGTCACTTCCTTTTAATGAATTGTGGACAAACTATGCATGCGACCCCCAAAAAATAGCTGCAGAAAGTTAGCATACTGCCAGGGCAACTCACTAACAACACTAAAGTTGTGCTCAGCCGATAAACTCGCCGGTATTTTTGAAAAAACGGAGAAAACGATAAGACCCAATAACGTTAGCGGATAGTGTCATTTTGTTAACGTAATCGTAAACGTGCACACCTTAGATTGACAGACGTTGCGGCCACAATATTTAGGCCACCTATAAAAAAATGATATCGACTTGTAGCACAGGAACAGGGCAACAAATGCATAACAGTAGATGTATGCTTTGTTGTAACAACTTTCGGCATTTAGCACACTCCCGGGAATCTATGACGGTCTTGAAGGTCACTTCCTTTTAATGAATTGTGGACAAACTATGCATGCGACCCCCAACAAATAGCTGCAGAAAGTTAGCATACTGCCAGGGCAACTCACTAACAACACTAAAGTTGTGCTCAGCCGATAAACTCGCCGGTATTTTTGAAAAAACGGAGAAAACGATAAGACCCAATAACGTTAGCGGATAGTGTCATTTTGTTAACGTAATCGTAAACGTGCACACCTTAGATTGACAGACGTTGCGGCCACAATATTTAGGCCACCTATAAAAAAATGATATCGACTTGTAGCACAGGAACAGGGCAACAAATGCATAACAGTAGATGTATGCTTTGTTGTAACAACTTTCGGCATTTAGCACACTCCCGGGAATCTATGACGGTCTTGAAGGTCACTTCCTTTTAATGAATTGTGGACAAACTATGCATGCGACCCCCAAAAAATAGCTGCAGAAAGTTAGCATACTGCCAGGGCAACTCACTAACAACACTAAAGTTGTGCTCAGCCGATAAACTCGCCGGTATTTTTGAAAAAACGGAGAAAACGATAAGACCCAATAACGTTAGCGGATAGTGTCATTTTGTTAACGTAATCGTAAACGTGCACACCTTAGATTGACAGACGTTGCGGCCACAATATTTAGGCCACCTATAAAAAAATGATA
This sequence comes from Mytilus galloprovincialis, assembly GCF_965363235.1. NCBI lineage: Eukaryota > Metazoa > Mollusca > Bivalvia > Mytilida > Mytilidae > Mytilus > Mytilus galloprovincialis. The sequence continues at coordinate 66,757 of NW_027468021.1, forward strand.
TCGACTTGTAGCACAGGAACAGGGCAACAAATGCATAACAGTAGATGTATGCTTTGTTGTAACAACTTTCGGCATTTAGCACACTCCCGGGAATCTATGACGGTCTTGAAGGTCACTTCCTTTTAATGAATTGTGGACAAACTATGCATGCGACCCCCAAAAAATAGCTGCAGAAAGTTAGCATACTGCCAGGGCAACTCACTAACAACACTAAAGTTGTGCTCAGCCGATAAACTCGCCGGTATTTTTGAAAAAACGGAGAAAACGATAAGACCCAATAACGTTAGCGGATAGTGTCATTTTGTTAACGTAATCGTAAACGTGCACACCTTAGATTGACAGACGTTGCGGCCACAATATTTAGGCCACCTATAAAAAAATGATATCGACTTGTAGCACAGGAACAGGGCAACAAATGCATAACAGTAGATGTATGCTTTGTTGTAACAACTTTCGGCATTTAGCACACTCCCGGGAATCTATGACGGTCTTGAAGGTCACTTCCTTTTAATGAATTGTGGACAAACTATGCATGCGACCCCCAAAAAATAGCTGCAGAAAGTTAGCATACTGCCAGGGCAACTCACTAACAACACTAAAGTTGTGCTCAGCCGATAAACTCGCCGGTATTTTTGAAAAAACGGAGAAAACGATAAGACCCAATAACGTTAGCGGATAGTGTCATTTTGTTAACGTAATCGTAAACGTGCACACCTTAGATTGACAGACGTTGCGGCCACAATATTTAGGCCACCTATAAAAAAATGATATCGACTTGTAGCACAGGAACAGGGCAACAAATGCATAACAGTAGATGTATGCTTTGTTGTAACAACTTTCGGCATTTAGCACACTCCCGGGAATCTATGACGGTCTTGAAGGTCACTTCCTTTTAATGAATTGTGGACAAACTATGCATGCGACCCCCAAAAAATAGCTGCAGAAAGTTAGCATACTGCCAGGGCAACTCACTAACAACACTAAAGTTGTGCTCAGCCGATAAACTCGCCGGTATTTTTGAAAAAACGGAGAAAACGATAAGACCCAATAACGTTAGCGGATAGTGTCATTTTGTTAACGTAATCGTAAACGTGCACACCTTAGATTGACAGACGTTGCGGCCACAATATTTAGGCCACCTATAAAAAAATGATATCGACTTGTAGCACAGGAACAGGGCAACAAATGCATAACAGTAGATGTATGCTTTGTTGTAACAACTTTCGGCATTTAGCACACTCCCGGGAATCTATGACGGTCTTGAAGGTCACTTCCTTTTAATGAATTGTGGACAAACTATGCATGCGACCCCCAAAAAATAGCTGCAGAAAGTTAGCATACTGCCAGGGCAACTCACTAACAACACTAAAGTTGTGCTCAGCCGATAAACTCGCCGGTATTTTTGAAAAAACGGAGAAAACGATAAGACCCAATAACGTTAGCGGATAGTGTCATTTTGTTAACGTAATCGTAAACGTGCACACCTTAGATTGACAGACGTTGCGGCCACAATATTTAGGCCACCTATAAAAAAATGATATCGACTTGTAGCACAGGAACAGGGCAACAAATGCATAACAGTAGATGTATGCTTTGTTGTAACAACTTTCGGCATTTAGCACACTCCCGGGAATCTATGACGGTCTTGAAGGTCACTTCCTTTTAATGAATTGTGGACAAACTATGCATGCGACCCCCAAAAAATAGCTGCAGAAAGTTAGCATACTGCCAGGGCAACTCACTAACAACACTAAAGTTGTGCTCAGCCGATAAACTCGCCGGTATTTTTGAAAAAACGGAGAAAACGATAAGACCCAATAACGTTAGCGGATAGTGTCATTTTGTTAACGTAATCGTAAACGTGCACACCTTAGATTGACAGACGTTGCGGCCACAATATTTAGGCCACCTATAAAAAAATGATATCGACTTGTAGCACAGGAACAGGGCAACAAATGCATAACAGTAGATGTATGCTTTGTTGTAACAACTTTCGGCATTTAGCACACTCCCGGGAATCTATGACGGTCTTGAAGGTCACTTCCTTTTAATGAATTGTGGACAAACTATGCATGCGACCCCCAAAAAATAGCTGCAGAAAGTTAGCATACTGCCAGGGCAACTCACTAACAACACTAAAGTTGTGCTCAGCCGATAAACTCGCCGGTATTTTTGAAAAAACGGAGAAAACGATAAGACCCAATAACGTTAGCGGATAGTGTCATTTTGTTAACGTAATCGTAAACGTGCACACCTTAGATTGACAGACGTTGCGGCCACAATATTTAGGCCACCTATAAAAAAATGATATCGACTTGTAGCACAGGAACAGGGCAACAAATGCATAACAGTAGATGTATGCTTTGTTGTAACAACTTTCGGCATTTAGCACACTCCCGGGAATCTATGACGGTCTTGAAGGTCACTTCCTTTTAATGAATTGTGGACAAACTATGCATGCGACCCCCAAAAAATAGCTGCAGAAAGTTAGCATACTGCCAGGGCAACTCACTAACAACACTAAAGTTGTGCTCAGCCGATAAACTCGCCGGTATTTTTGAAAAAACGGAGAAAACGATAAGACCCAATAACGTTAGCGGATAGTGTCATTTTGTTAACGTAATCGTAAACGTGCACACCTTAGATTGACAGACGTTGCGGCCACAATATTTAGGCCACCTATAAAAAAATGATATCGACTTGTAGCACAGGAACAGGGCAACAAATGCATAACAGTAGATGTATGCTTTGTTGTAACAACTTTCGGCATTTAGCACACTCCCGGGAATCTATGACGGTCTTGAAGGTCACTTCCTTTTAATGAATTGTGGACAAACTATGCATGCGACCCCCAAAAAATAGCTGCAGAAAGTTAGCATACTGCCAGGGCAACTCACTAACAACACTAAAGTTGTGCTCAGCCGATAAACTCGCCGGTATTTTTGAAAAAACGGAGAAAACGATAAGACCCAATAACGTTAGCGGATAGTGTCATTTTGTTAACGTAATCGTAAACGTGCACACCTTAGATTGACAGACGTTGCGGCCACAATATTTAGGCCACCTATAAAAAAATGATATCGACTTGTAGCACAGGAACAGGGCAACAAATGCATAACAGTAGATGTATGCTTTGTTGTAACAACTTTCGGCATTTAGCACACTCCCGGGAATCTATGACGGTCTTGAAGGTCACTTCCTTTTAATGAATTGTGGACAAACTATGCATGCGACCCCCAAAAAATAGCTGCAGAAAGTTAGCATACTGCCAGGGCAACTCACTAACAACACTAAAGTTGTGCTCAGCCGATAAACTCGCCGGTATTTTTGAAAAAACGGAGAAAACGATAAGACCCAATAACGTTAGCGGATAGTGTCATTTTGTTAACGTAATCGTAAACGTGCACACCTTAGATTGACAGACGTTGCGGCCACAATATTTAGGCCACCTATAAAAAAATGATATCGACTTGTAGCACAGGAACAGGGCAACAAATGCATAACAGTAGATGTATGCTTTGTTGTAACAACTTTCGGCATTTAGCACACTCCCGGGAATCTATGACGGTCTTGAAGGTCACTTCCTTTTAATGAATTGTGGACAAACTATGCATGCGACCCCCAAAAAATAGCTGCAGAAAGTTAGCATACTGCCAGGGCAACTCACTAACAACACTAAAGTTGTGCTCAGCCGATAAACTCGCCGGTATTTTTGAAAAAACGGAGAAAACGATAAGACCCAATAACGTTAGCGGATAGTGTCATTTTGTTAACGTAATCGTAAACGTGCACACCTTAGATTGACAGACGTTGCGGCCACAATATTTAGGCCACCTATAAAAAAATGATATCGACTTGTAGCACAGGAACAGGGCAACAAATGCATAACAGTAGATGTATGCTTTGTTGTAACAACTTTCGGCATTTAGCACACTCCCGGGAATCTATGACGGTCTTGAAGGTCACTTCCTTTTAATGAATTGTGGACAAACTATGCATGCGACCCCCAAAAAATAGCTGCAGAAAGTTAGCATACTGCCAGGGCAACTCACTAACAACACTAAAGTTGTGCTCAGCCGATAAACTCGCCGGTATTTTTGAAAAAACGGAGAAAACGATAAGACCCAATAACGTTAGCGGATAGTGTCATTTTGTTAACGTAATCGTAAACGTGCACACCTTAGATTGACAGACGTTGCGGCCACAATATTTAGGCCACCTATAAAAAAATGATATCGACTTGTAGCACAGGAACAGGGCAACAAATGCATAACAGTAGATGTATGCTTTGTTGTAACAACTCTCGGCATTTAGCACACTCCCGGGAATCTATGACGGTCTTGAAGGTCACTTCCTTTTAATGAATTGTGGACAAACTATGCATGCGACCCCCAAAAAATAGCTGCAGAAAGTTAGCATACTGCCAGGGCAACTCACTAACAACACTAAAGTTGTGCTCAGCCGATAAACTCGCCGGTATTTTTGAAAAAACGGAGAAAACGATAAGACCCAATAACGTTAGCGGATAGTGTCATTTTGTTAACGTAATCGTAAACGTGCACACCTTAGATTGACAGACGTTGCGGCCACAATATTTAGGCCACCTATAAAAAAATGATATCGACTTGTAGCACAGGAACAGGGCAACAAATGCATAACAGTAGATGTATGCTTTGTTGTAACAACTCTCGGCATTTAGCACACTCCCGGGAATCTATGACGGTCTTGAAGGTCACTTCCTTTTAATGAATTGTGGACAAACTATGCATGCGACCCCCAAAAAATAGCTGCAGAAAGTTAGCATACTGCCAGGGCAACTCACTAACAACACTAAAGTTGTGCTCAGCCGATAAACTCGCCGGTATTTTTGAAAAAACGGAGAAAACGATAAGACCCAATAACGTTAGCGGATAGTGTCATTTTGTTAACGTAATCGTAAACGTGCACACCTTAGATTGACAGACGTTGCGGCCACAATATTTAGGCCACCTATAAAAAAATGATATCGACTTGTAGCACAGGAACAGGGCAACAAATGCATAACAGTAGATGTATGCTTTGTTGTAACAACTTTCGGCATTTAGCACACTCCCGGGAATCTATGACGGTCTTGAAGGTCACTTCCTTTTAATGAATTGTGGACAAACTATGCATGCGACCCCCAAAAAATAGCTGCAGAAAGTTAGCATACTGCCAGGGCAACTCACTAACAACACTAAAGTTGTGCTCAGCCGATAAACTCGCCGGTATTTTTGAAAAAACGGAGAAAACGATAAGACCCAATAACGTTAGCGGATAGTGTCATTTTGTTAACGTAATCGTAAACGTGCACACCTTAGATTGACAGACGTTGCGGCCACAATATTTAGGCCACCTATAAAAAAATGATATCGACTTGTAGCACAGGAACAGGGCAACAAATGCATAACAGTAGATGTATGCTTTGTTGTAACAACTTTCGGCATTTAGCACACTCCCGGGAATCTATGACGGTCTTGAAGGTCACTTCCTTTTAATGAATTGTGGACAAACTATGCATGCGACCCCCAAAAAATAGCTGCAGAAAGTTAGCATACTGCCAGGGCAACTCACTAACAACACTAAAGTTGTGCTCAGCCGATAAACTCGCCGGTATTTTTGAAAAAACGGAGAAAACGATAAGACCCAATAACGTTAGCGGATAGTGTCATTTTGTTAACGTAATCGTAAACGTGCACACCTTAGATTGACAGACGTTGCGGCCACAATATTTAGGCCACCTATAAAAAAATGATATCGACTTGTAGCACAGGAACAGGGCAACAAATGCATAACAGTAGATGTATGCTTTGTTGTAACAACTTTCGGCATTTAGCACACTCCCGGGAATCTATGACGGTCTTGAAGGTCACTTCCTTTTAATGAATTGTGGACAAACTATGCATGCGACCCCCAAAAAATAGCTGCAGAAAGTTAGCATACTGCCAGGGCAACTCACTAACAACACTAAAGTTGTGCTCAGCCGATAAACTCGCCGGTATTTTTGAAAAAACGGAGAAAACGATAAGACCCAATAACGTTAGCGGATAGTGTCATTTTGTTAACGTAATCGTAAACGTGCACACCTTAGATTGACAGACGTTGCGGCCACAATATTTAGGCCACCTATAAAAAAATGATATCGACTTGTAGCACAGGAACAGGGCAACAAATGCATAACAGTAGATGTATGCTTTGTTGTAACAACTTTCGGCATTTAGCACACTCCCGGGAATCTATGACGGTCTTGAAGGTCACTTCCTTTTAATGAATTGTGGACAAACTATGCATGCGACCCCCAAAAAATAGCTGCAGAAAGTTAGCATACTGCCAGGGCAACTCACTAACAACACTAAAGTTGTGCTCAGCCGATAAACTCGCCGGTATTTTTGAAAAAACGGAGAAAACGATAAGACCCAATAACGTTAGCGGATAGTGTCATTTTGTTAACGTAATCGTAAACGTGCACACCTTAGATTGACAGACGTTGCGGCCACAATATTTAGGCCACCTATAAAAAAATGATATCGACTTGTAGCACAGGAACAGGGCAACAAATGCATAACAGTAGATGTATGCTTTGTTGTAACAACTTTCGGCATTTAGCACACTCCCGGGAATCTATGACGGTCTTGAAGGTCACTTCCTTTTAATGAATTGTGGACAAACTATGCATGCGACCCCCAAAAAATAGCTGCAGAAAGTTAGCATACTGCCAGGGCAACTCACTAACAACACTAAAGTTGTGCTCAGCCGATAAACTCGCCGGTATTTTTGAAAAAACGGAGAAAACGATAAGACCCAATAACGTTAGCGGATAGTGTCATTTTGTTAACGTAATCGTAAACGTGCACACCTTAGATTGACAGACGTTGCGGCCACAATATTTAGGCCACCTATAAAAAAATGATATCGACTTGTAGCACAGGAACAGGGCAACAAATGCATAACAGTAGATGTATGCTTTGTTGTAACAACTTTCGGCATTTAGCACACTCCCGGGAATCTATGACGGTCTTGAAGGTCACTTCCTTTTAATGAATTGTGGACAAACTATGCATGCGACCCCCAAAAAATAGCTGCAGAAAGTTAGCATACTGCCAGGGCAACTCACTAACAACACTAAAGTTGTGCTCAGCCGATAAACTCGCCGGTATTTTTGAAAAAACGGAGAAAACGATAAGACCCAATAACGTTAGCGGATAGTGTCATTTTGTTAACGTAATCGTAAACGTGCACACCTTAGATTGACAGACGTTGCGGCCACAATATTTAGGCCACCTATAAAAAAATGATATCGACTTGTAGCACAGGAACAGGGCAACAAATGCATAACAGTAGATGTATGCTTTGTTGTAACAACTTTCGGCATTTAGCACACTCCCGGGAATCTATGACGGTCTTGAAGGTCACTTCCTTTTAATGAATTGTGGACAAACTATGCATGCGACCCCCAAAAATAGCTGCAGAAAGTTAGCATACTGCCAGGGCAACTCACTAACAACACTAAAGTTGTGCTCAGCCGATAAACTCGCCGGTATTTTTGAAAAAAACGGAGAAAACGATAAGACCCAATAACGTTAGCGGATAGTGTCATTTTGTTAACGTAATCGTAAACGTGCACACCTTAGATTGACAGACGTTGCGGCCACAATATTTAGGCCACCTATAAAAAAATGATATCGACTTGTAGCACAGGAACAGGGCAACAAATGCATAACAGTAGATGTATGCTTTGTTGTAACAACTTTCGGCATTTAGCACACTCCCGGGAATCTATGACGGTCTTGAAGGTCACTTCCTTTTAATGAATTGTGGACAAACTATGCATGCGACCTCCAAAAAATAGCTGCAGAAAGTTAGCATACTGCCAGGGCAACTCACTAACAACACTAAAGTTGTGCTCAGCCGATAAACTCGCCGGTATTTTTGAAAAAACGGAGAAAACGATAAGACCCAATAACGTTAGCGGATAGTGTCATTTTGTTAACGTAATCGTAAACGTGCACACCTTAGATTGACAGACGTTGCGGCCACAATATTTAGGCCACCTATAAAAAAAATGATATCGACTTGTAGCACAGGAACAGGGCAACAAATGCATAACAGTAGATGTATGCTTTGTTGTAACAACTTTTGGCATTAAGCACACTCCCGGGAATCTATGACGGTCTTGAAAGTCACTTCCTTTTAATGAATTGTGGACAAACTATGCATGCGACCCCCAAAAAATAGCTGCAGAAAGTTAGCATACTGCCAGGGCAACTCACTAACAACACTAAAGTTGTGCTCAGCCGATAAACTCGCCGGTATTTTTGAAAAAACGGAGAAAACGATAAGACCCAATAACGTTAGCGGATAGTGTCATTTTGTTAACGTAATCGTAAACGTGCACACCTTAGATTGACAGACGTTGCGGCCACAATATTTAGGCCACCTATAAAAAAATGATATCGACTTGTAGCACAGGAACAGGGCAACAAATGCATAACAGTAGATGTATGCTTTGTTGTAACAACTTTCGGCATTTAGCACACTCCCGGGAATCTATGACGGTCTTGAAGGTCACTTCCTTTTAATGAATTGTGGACAAACTATGCATGCGACCCCCAAAAAATAGCTGCAGAAAGTTAGCATACTGCCAGGGCAACTCACTAATAACACTAAAGTTGTGCTCAGCCGATAAACTCGCCGGTATTTTTGAAAAAACGGAGAAAACGATAAGACCCAATAACGTTAGCGGATAGTGTCATTTTGTTAACGTAATCGTAAACGTGCACACCTTAGATTGACAGACGTTGCGGCCACAATATTTAGGCCACCTATAAAAAAATGATATCGACTTGTAGCACAGGAACAGGGCAACAAATGCATAACAGTAGATGTATGCTTTGTTGTAACAACTTTCGGCATTTAGCACACTCCCGGGAATCTATGACGGTCTTGAAGGTCACTTCCTTTTAATGAATTGTGGACAAACTATGCATGCAACCCCCAAAAAATAGCTGCAGAAAGTTAGCATACTGCCAGGGCAACTCACTAATAACACTGAAGTTGTGCTCAGCCGATAAACTCGCCGGTATTTTTGAAAAAACGGAGAAAACGATAAGACCCAATAACGTTAGCGGATAGTGTCATTTTGTTAACGTAATCGTAAACGTGCACACCTTAGATTGACAGACGTTGCGGCCACAATATTTAGGCCACCTATAAAAAAATGATATCGACTTGTAGCACAGGAACAGGGCAACAAATGCATAACAGTAGATGTATGCTTTGTTGTAACAACTTTCGGCATTTAGCACACTCCCGGGAATCTATGACGGTCTTGAAGGTCACTTCCTTTTAATGAATTGTGGACAAACTATGCATGCGACCCCCAAAAAATAGCTGCAGAAAGTTAGCATACTGCCAGGGCAACTCACTAACAACACTAAAGTTGTGCTCAGCCGATAAACTCGCCGGTATTTTTGAAAAAACGGAGAAAACGATAAGACCCAATAACGTTAGCGGATAGTGTCATTTTGTTAACGTAATCGTAAACGTGCACACCTTAGATTGACAGACGTTGCGGCCACAATATTTAGGCCACCTATAAAAAAATGATATCGACTTGTAGCACAGGAACAGGGCAACAAATGCATAACAGTAGATGTATGCTTTGTTGTAACAACTTTCGGCATTTAGCACACTCCCGGGAATCTATGACGGTCTTGAAGGTCACTTCCTTTTAATGAATTGTGGACAAACTATGCATGCGACCCCCAAAAAATAGCTGCAGAAAGTTAGCATACTGCCAGGGCAACTCACTAACAACACTAAAGTTGTGCTCAGCCGATAAACTCGCCGGTATTTTTGAAAAAACGGAGAAAACGATAAGACCCAATAACGTTAGCGGATAGTGTCATTTTGTTAACGTAATCGTAAACGTGCACACCTTAGATTGACAGACGTTGCGGCCACAATATTTAGGCCACCTATAAAAAAATGATATCGACTTGTAGCACAGGAACAGGGCAACAAATGCATAACAGTAGATGTATGCTTTGTTGTAACAACTTTCGGCATTTAGCACACTCCCGGGAATCTATGACGGTCTTGAAGGTCACTTCCTTTTAATGAATTGTGGACAAACTATGCATGCGACCCCCAAAAAATAGCTGCAGAAAGTTAGCATACTGCCAGGGCAACTCACTAACAACACTAAAGTTGTGCTCAGCCGATAAACTCGCCGGTATTTTTGAAAAAACGGAGAAAACGATAAGACCCAATAACGTTAGCGGATAGTGTCATTTTGTTAACGTAATCGTAAACGTGCACACCTTAGATTGACAGACGTTGCGGCCACAATATTTAGGCCACCTATAAAAAAATGATATCGACTTGTAGCACAGGAACAGGGCAACAAATGCATAACAGTAGATGTATGCTTTGTTGTAACAACTTTCGGCATTTAGCACACTCCCGGGAATCTATGACGGTCTTGAAGGTCACTTCCTTTTAATGAATTGTGGACAAACTATGCATGCGACCCCCAAAAAATAGCTGCAGAAAGTTAGCATACTGCCAGGGCAACTCACTAACAACACTAAAGTTGTGCTCAGCCGATAAACTCGCCGGTATTTTTGAAAAAACGGAGAAAACGATAAGACCCAATAACGTTAGCGGATAGTGTCATTTTGTTAACGTAATCGTAAACGTGCACACCTTAGATTGACAGACGTTGCGGCCACAATATTTAGGCCACCTATAAAAAAATGATATCGACTTGTAGCACAGGAACAGGGCAACAAATGCATAACAGTAGATGTATGCTTTGTTGTAACAACTTTCGGCATTTAGCACACTCCCGGGAATCTATGACGGTCTTGAAGGTCACTTCCTTTTAATGAATTGTGGACAAACTATGCATGCGACCCCCAAAAAATAGCTGCAGAAAGTTAGCATACTGCCAGGGCAACTCACTAACAACACTAAAGTTGTGCTCAGCCGATAAACTCGCCGGTATTTTTGAAAAAACGGAGAAAACGATAAGACCCAATAACGTTAGCGGATAGTGTCATTTTGTTAACGTAATCGTAAACGTGCACACCTTAGATTGACAGACGTTGCGGCCACAATATTTAGGCCACCTATAAAAAAATGATATCGACTTGTAGCACAGGAACAGGGCAACAAATGCATAACAGTAGATGTATGCTTTGTTGTAACAACTTTCGGCATTTAGCACACTCCCGGGAATCTATGACGGTCTTGAAGGTCACTTCCTTTTAATGAATTGTGGACAAACTATGCATGCGACCCCCAAAAAATAGCTGCAGAAAGTTAGCATACTGCCAGGGCAACTCACTAACAACACTAAAGTTGTGCTCAGCCGATAAACTCGCCGGTATTTTTGAAAAAACGGAGAAAACGATAAGACCCAATAACGTTAGCGGATAGTGTCATTTTGTTAACGTAATCGTAAACGTGCACACCTTAGATTGACAGACGTTGCGGCCACAATATTTAGGCCACCTATAAAAAAATGATATCGACTTGTAGCACAGGAACAGGGCAACAAATGCATAACAGTAGATGTATGCTTTGTTGTAACAACTTTCGGCATTTAGCACACTCCCGGGAATCTATGACGGTCTTGAAGGTCACTTCCTTTTAATGAATTGTGGACAAACTATGCATGCGACCCCCAAAAAATAGCTGCAGAAAGTTAGCATACTGCCAGGGCAACTCACTAACAACACTAAAGTTGTGCTCAGCCGATAAACTCGCCGGTATTTTTGAAAAAACGGAGAAAACGATAAGACCCAATAACGTTAGCGGATAGTGTCATTTTGTTAACGTAATCGTAAACGTGCACACCTTAGATTGACAGACGTTGCGGCCACAATATTTAGGCCACCTATAAAAAAATGATATCGACTTGTAGCACAGGAACAGGGCAACAAATGCATAACAGTAGATGTATGCTTTGTTGTAACAACTTTCGGCATTTAGCACACTCCCGGGAATCTATGACGGTCTTGAAGGTCACTTCCTTTTAATGAATTGTGGACAAACTATGCATGCGACCCCCAAAAAATAGCTGCAGAAAGTTAGCATACTGCCAGGGCAACTCACTAACAACACTAAAGTTGTGCTCAGCCGATAAACTCGCCGGTATTTTTGAAAAAACGGAGAAAACGATAAGACCCAATAACGTTAGCGGATAGTGTCATTTTGTTAACGTAATCGTAAACGTGCACACCTTAGATTGACAGACGTTGCGGCCACAATATTTAGGCCACCTATAAAAAATGATATCGACTTGTAGCACAGGAACAGGGCAACAAATGCATAACAGTAGATGTATGCTTTGTTGTAACAACTTTCGGCATTTAGCACACTCCCGGGAATCTATGACGGTCTTGAAGGTCACTTCCTTTTAATGAATTGTGGACAAACTATGCATGCGACCCCCAAAAAATAGCTGCAGAAAGTTAGCATACTGCCAGGGCAACTCACTAACAACACTAAAGTTGTGCTCAGCCGATAAACTCGCCGGTATTTTTGAAAAAACGGAGAAAACGATAAGACCCAATAACGTTAGCGGATAGTGTCATTTTGTTAACGTAATCGTAAACGTGCACACCTTAGATTGACAGACGTTGCGGCCACAATATTTAGGCCACCTATAAAAAAATGATATCGACTTGTAGCACAGGAACAGGGCAACAAATGCATAACAGTAGATGTATGCTTTGTTGTAACAACTTTCGGCATTTAGCACACTCCCGGGAATCTATGACGGTCTTGAAGGTCACTTCCTTTTAATGAATTGTGGACAAACTATGCATGCGACCCCCAAAAAATAGCTGCAGAAAGTTAGCATACTGCCAGGGCAACTCACTAACAACACTAAAGTTGTGCTCAGCCGATAAACTCGCCGGTATTTTTGAAAAAACGGAGAAAACGATAAGACCCAATAACGTTAGCGGATAGTGTCATTTTGTTAACGTAATCGTAAACGTGCACACCTTAGATTGACAGACGTTGCGGCCACAATATTTAGGCCACCTATAAAAAAATGATATCGACTTGTAGCACAGGAACAGGGCAACAAATGCATAACAGTAGATGTATGCTTTGTTGTAACAACTTTCGGCATTTAGCACACTCCCGGGAATCTATGACGGTCTTGAAGGTCACTTCCTTTTAATGAATTGTGGACAAACTATGCATGCGACCCCCAAAAAATAGCTGCAGAAAGTTAGCATACTGCCGGGGCAACTCACTAACAACACTAAAGTTGTGCTCAGCCGATAAACTCGCCGGTATTTTTGAAAAAACGGAGAAAACGATAAGACCCAATAACGTTAGCGGATAGTGTCATTTTGTTAACGTAATCGTAAACGTGCACACCTTAGATTGACAGACGTTGCGGCCACAATATTTAGGCCACCTATAAAAAAATGATATCGACTTGTAGCACAGGAACAGGGCAACAAATGCATAACAGTAGATGTATGCTTTGTTGTAACAACTTTCGGCATTTAGCACACTCCCGGGAATCTATGACGGTCTTGAAGGTCACTTCCTTTTAATGAATTGTGGACAAACTATGCATGCGACCCCCAAAAAATAGCTGCAGAAAGTTAGCATACTGCCAGGGCAACTCACTAATAACACTAAAGTTGTGCTCAGCCGATAAACTCGCCGGTATTTTTGAAACAACGGAGAAAACGATAAGACCCAATAACGTTAGCGGATAGTGTCATTTTGTTAACGTAATCGTAAACGTGCACACCTTAGATTGACAGACGTTGCGGCCACAATATTTAGGCCACCTATAAAAAAATGATATCGACTTGTAGCACAGGAACAGGGCAACAAATGCATAACAGTAGATGTATGCTTTGTTGTAACAACTTTCGGCATTTAGCACACTCCCGGGAATCTATGACGGTCTTGAAGGTCACTTCCTTTTAATGAATTGTGGACAAACTATGCATGCGACCCCCAAAAAATAGCTGCAGAAAGTTAGCATACTGCCAGGGCAACTCACTAATAACACTAAAGTTGTGCTCAGCCGATAAACTCGCCGGTATTTTTGAAAAAAACGGAGAAAACGATAAGACCCAATAACGTTAGCGGATAGTGTCATTTTGTTAACGTAATCGTAAACGTGCACACCTTAGATTGACAGACGTTGCGGCCACAATATTTAGGCCACCTATAAAAAAATGATATCGACTTGTAGCACAGGAACAGGGCAACAAATGCATAACAGTAGATGTATGCTTTGTTGTAACAACTTTCGGCATTTAGCACACTCCCGGGAATCTATGACGGTCTTGAAGGTCACTTCCTTTTAATGAATTGTGGACAAACTATGCATGCGACCCCCAAAAAATAGCTGCAGAAAGTTAGCATACTGCCAGGGCAACTCACTAATAACACTAAAGTTGTGCTCAGCCGATAAACTCGCCGGTATTTTTGAAAAAACGGAGAAAACGATAAGACCCAATAACGTTAGCGGATAGTGTCATTTTGTTAACGTAATCGTAAACGTGCACACCTTAGATTGACAGACGTTGCGGCCACAATATTTAGGCCACCTATAAAAAAATGATATCGACTTGTAGCACAGGAACAGGGCAACAAATGCATAACAGTAGATGTATGCTTTGTTGTAACAACTTTCGGCATTTAGCACACTCCCGGGAATCTATGACGGTCTTGAAGGTCACTTCCTTTTAATGAATTGTGGACAAACTATGCATGCGACCCCCAAAAAATAGCTGCAGAAAGTTAGCATACTGCCAGGGCAACTCACTAATAACACTAAAGTTGTGCTCAGCCGATAAACTCGCCGGTATTTTTGAAAAAACGGAGAAAACGATAAGACCCAATAACGTTAGCGGATAGTGTCATTTTGTTAACGTAATCGTAAACGTGCACACCTTAGATTGACAGACGTTGCGGCCACAATATTTAGGCCACCTATAAAAAAATGATATCGACTTGTAGCACAGGAACAGGGCAACAAATGCATAACAGTAGATGTATGCTTTGTTGTAACAACTTTCGGCATTTAGCACACTCCCGGGAATCTATGACGGTCTTGAAGGTCACTTCCTTTTAATGAATTGTGGACAAACTATGCATGCGACCCCCAAAAAATAGCTGCAGAAAGTTAGCATACTGCCAGGGCAACTCACTAATAACACTAAAGTTGTGCTCAGCCGATAAACTCGCCGGTATTTTTGAAACAACGGAGAAAACGATAAGACCCAATAACGTTAGCGGATAGTGTCATTTTGTTAACGTAATCGTAAACGTGCACACCTTAGATTGACAGACGTTGCGGCCACAATATTTAGGCCACCTATAAAAAAATGATATCGACTTGTAGCACAGGAACAGGGCAACAAATGCATAACAGTAGATGTATGCTTTGTTGTAACAACTTTCGGCATTTAGCACACTCCCGGGAATCTATGACGGTCTTGAAGGTCACTTCCTTTTAATGAATTGTGGACAAACTATGCATGCGACCCCCAAAAAATAGCTGCAGAAAGTTAGCATACTGCCAAGGCAACTCACTAATAACACTAAAGTTGTGCTCAGCCGATAAACTCGCCGGTATTTTTGAAACAACGGAGAAAACGATAAGACCCAATAACGTTAGCGGATAGTGTCATTTTGTTAACGTAATCGTAAACGTGCACACCTTAGATTGACAGACGTTGCGGCCACAATATTTAGGCCACCTATAAAAAAATGATATCGACTTGTAGCACAGGAACAGGGCAACAAATGCATAACAGTAGATGTATGCTTTGTTGTAACAACTTTCGGCATTTAGCACACTCCCGGGAATCTATGACGGTCTTGAAGGTCACTTCCTTTTAATGAATTGTGGACAAACTATGCATGCGACCCCCAAAAAATAGCTGCAGAAAGATAGCATACTGCCAGGGCAACTCACTAATAACACTAAAGTTGTGCTCAGCCGATAAACTCGCCGGTATTTTTGAAAAAACGGAGAAAACGATAAGACCCAATAACGTTAGCGGATAGTGTCATTTTGTTAACGTAATCGTAAACGTGCACACCTTAGATTGACAGACGTTGCGGCCACAATATTTAGGCCACCTATAAAAAAATGATATCGACTTGTAGCACAGGAACAGGGCAACAAATGCATAACAGTAGATGTATGCTTTGTTGTAACAACTTTCGGCATTTAGCACACTCCCGGGAATCTATGACGGTCTTGAAGGTCACTTCCTTTTAATGAATTGTGGACAAACTATGCATGCGACCCCCAAAAAATAGCTGCAGAAAGTTAGCATACTGCCAGGGCAACTCACTAATAACACTAAAGTTGTGCTCAGCCGATAAACTCGCCGGTATTTTTGAAAAAACGGAGAAAACGATAAGACCCAATAACGTTAGCGGATAGTGTCATTTTGTTAACGTAATCGTAAACGTGCACACCTTAGATTGACAGACGTTGCGGCCACAATATTTAGGCCACCTATAAAAAAATGATATCGACTTGTAGCACAGGAACAGGGCAACAAATGCATAACAGTAGATGTATGCTTTGTTGTAACAACTTTCGGCATTTAGCACACTCCCGGGAATCTATGACGGTCTTGAAGGTCACTTCCTTTTAATGAATTGTGGACAAACTATGCATGCGACCCCCAAAAAATAGCTGCAGAAAGTTAGCATACTGCCAGGGCAACTCACTAATAACACTAAAGTTGTGCTCAGCCGATAAACTCGCCGGTATTTTTGAAAAAACGGAGAAAACGATAAGACCCAATAACGTTAGCGGATAGTGTCATTTTGTTAACGTAATCGTAAACGTGCACACCTTAGATTGACAGACGTTGCGGCCACAATATTTAGGCCACCTATAAAAAAATGATATCGACTTGTAGCACAGGAACAGGGCAACAAATGCATAACAGTAGATGTATGCTTTGTTGTAACAACTTTCGGCATTTAGCACACTCCCGGGAATCTATGACGGTCTTGAAGGTCACTTCCTTTTAATGAATTGTGGACAAACTATGCATGCGACCCCCAAAAAAATAGCTGCAGAAAGTTAGCATACTGCCAGGGCAACTCACTAATAACACTAAAGTTGTGCTCAGCCGATAAACTCGCCGGTATTTTTGAAAAAACGGAGAAAACGATAAGACCCAATAACGTTAGCGGATAGTGTCATTTTGTTAACATAATGTAAACGTGCACACCTTAGATTGACAGACGTTGCGGCCACAATATTTAGGCCACCTATAAAAAAATGATATCGACTTGTAGCACAGGAACAGGGCAACAAATGCATAACAGTAGATGTATGCTTTGTTGTAACAACTTTCGGCATTTAGCACACTCCCGGGAATCTATGACGGTCTTGAAGGTCACTTCCTTTTAATGAATTGTGGACAAACTATGCATGCGACCCCCAAAAAATAGCTGCAGAAAGTTAGCATACTGCCAGGGCAACTCACTAATAACACTAAAGTTGTGCTCAGCCGATAAACTCGCCGGTATTTTTGAAAAAACGGAGAAAACGATAAGACCCAATAACGTTAGCGGATAGTGTCATTTTGTTAACGTAATCGTAAACGTGCACACCTTAGATTGACAGACGTTGCGGCCACAATATTTAGGCCACCTATAAAAAAATGATATCGACTTGTAGCACAGGAACAGGGCAACAAATGCATAACAGTAGATGTATGCTTTGTTGTAACAACTTTCGGCATTTAGCACACTCCCGGGAATCTATGACGGTCTTGAAGGTCACTTCCTTTTAATGAATTGTGGACAAACTATGCATGCGACCCCCAAAAAATAGCTGCAGAAAGTTAGCATACTGCCAGGGCAACTCACTAATAACACTAAAGTTGTGCTCAGCCGATAAACTCGCCGGTATTTTTGAAAAAACGGAGAAAACGATAAGACCCAATAACGTTAGCGGATAGTGTCATTTTGTTAACGTAATCGTAAACGTGCACACCTTAGATTGACAGACGTTGCGGCCACAATATTTAGGCCACCTATAAAAAAATGATATCGACTTGTAGCACAGGAACAGGGCAACAAATGCATAACAGTAGATGTATGCTTTGTTGTAACAACTTTCGGCATTTAGCACACTCCCGGGAATCTATGACGGTCTTGAAGGTCACTTCCTTTTAATGAATTGTGGACAAACTATGCATGCGACCCCCAAAAAAATAGCTGCAGAAAGTTAGCATACTGCCAGGGCAACTCACTAATAACACTAAAGTTGTGCTCAGCCGATAAACTCGCCGGTATTTTTGAAAAAACGGAGAAAACGATAAGACCCAATAACGTTAGCGGATAGTGTCATTTTGTTAACATAATGTAAACGTGCACACCTTAGATTGACAGACGTTGCGGCCACAATATTTAGGCCACCTATAAAAAAATGATATCGACTTGTAGCACAGGAACAGGGCAACAAATGCATAACAGTAGATGTATGCTTTGTTGTAACAACTTTCGGCATTTAGCACACTCCCGGGAATCTATGACGGTCTTGAAGGTCACTTCCTTTTAATGAATTGTGGACAAACTATGCATGCGACCCCCAAAAAATAGCTGCAGAAAGTTAGCATACTGCCAGGGCAGCTCACTAATAACACTAAAGTTGTGCTCAGCCGATAAACTCGCCGGTATTTTTGAAAAAACGGAGAAAACGATAAGACCCAATAACGTTAGCGGATAGTGTCATTTTGTTAACGTAATCGTAAACGTGCACACCTTAGATTGACAGACGTTGCGGCCACAATATTTAGGCCACCTATAAAAAAATGATATCGACTTGTAGCACAGGAACAGGGCAACAAATGCATAACAGTAGATGTATGCTTTGTTGTAACAACTTTCGGCATTTAGCACACTCCCGGGAATCTATGACGGTCTTGAAGGTCACTTCCTTTTAATGAATTGTGGACAAACTATGCATGCGACCCCCAAAAAATAGCTGCAGAAAGTTAGCATACTGCCAGGGCAACTCACTAATAACACTAAAGTTGTGCTCAGCCGATAAACTCGCCGGTATTTTTGAAAAAACGGAGAAAACGATAAGACCCAATAACGTTAGCGGATAGTGTCATTTTGTTAACGTAATCGTAAACGTGCACACCTTAGATTGACAGACGTTGCGGCCACAATATTTAGGCCACCTATAAAAAAATGATATCGACTTGTAGCACAGGAACAGGGCAACAAATGCATAACAGTAGATGTATGCTTTGTTGTAACAACTTTCGGCATTTAGCACACTCCCGGGAATCTATGACGGTCTTGAAGGTCACTTCCTTTTAATGAATTGTGGACAAACTATGCATGCGACCCCCAAAAAATAGCTGCAGAAAGTTAGCATACTGCCAGGGCAACTCACTAATAACACTAAAGTTGTGCTCAGCCGATAAACTCTCCGGTATTTTTGAAAAAACGGAGAAAACGATAAGACCCAATAACGTTAGCGGATAGTGTCATTTTGTTAACGTAATCGTAAACGTGCACACCTTAGATTGACAGACGTTGCGGCCACAATATTTAGGCCACCTATAAAAAAATGATATCGACTTGTAGCACAGGAACAGGGCAACAAATGCATAACAGTAGATGTATGCTTTGTTGTAACAACTTTCGGCATTTAGCACACTCCCGGGAATCTATGACGGTCTTGAAGGTCACTTCCTTTTAATGAATTGTGGACAAACTATGCATGCGACCCCCAAAAAATAGCTGCAGAAAGTTAGCATACTGCCAGGGCAACTCACTAATAACACTAAAGTTGTGCTCAGCCGATAAACTCGCCGGTATTTTTGAAAAAACGGAGAAAACGATAAGACCCAATAACGTTAGCGGATAGTGTCATTTTGTTAACGTAATCATAAACGTGCACACCTTAGATTGACAGACGTTGCGGCCACAATATTTAGGCCACCTATAAAAAAATGATATCGACTTGTAGCACAGGAACAGGGCAACAAATGCATAACAGTAGATGTATGCTTTGTTGTAACAACTTTCGGCATTTAGCACACTCCCGGGAATCTAGGACGGTCTTGAAGGTCACTTCCTTTTAATGAATTGTGGACAAACTATGCATGCGACCCCCAAAAAATAGCTGCAGAAAGTTAGCATACTGCCAGGGCAACTCACTAATAACACTAAAGTTGTGCTCAGCCGATAAACTCGCCGGTATTTATGAAAAAACGGAGAAAACGATAAGACCCAATAACGTTAGCGGATAGTGTCATTTTGTTAACGTAATCGTAAACGTGCACACCTTAGATTGACAGACGTTGCGGCCACAATATTTAGGCCACCTATAAAAAAATGATATCGACTTGTAGCACAGGAACAGGGCAACAAATGTATAACAGTAGATGTATGCTTTGTTGTAACAACTTTCGGCATTTAGCACACTCCCGGGAATCTATGACGGTCTTGAAGGTCACTTCCTTTTAATGAATTGTGGACAAACTATGCATGCGACCCCCAAAAAATAGCTGCAGAAAGTTAGCATACTGCCAGGGCAAGTCACTAATAACACTAAAGTTGTGCTCAGCCGATAAACTCGCCGGTATTTTTGAAAAAACGGAGAAAACGATAAGACCCAATAACGTTAGCGGATAGTGTCATTTTGTTAACGTAATCGTAAACGTGCACACCTTAGATTTACTGACGTAGCGGCCACAATATTTAGGCCACCTATAAAAAAATGATATCGACTTGTAGCACAGGAACAGGGCAACAAATGCATAACAGTAGATGTATGCTTTGTTGTAACAACTTTCGGCATTTAGCACACTCCCGGGAATCTATGACGGTCTTGAAGGTCACTTCCTTTTAATGAATTGTGGACAAACTATGCATGCGACCCCCAAAAAATAGCTGCAGAAAGTTAGCATACTGCCAGGGCAACTCACTAATAACACTAAAGTTGTGCTCAGCCGATAAACTCGCCGGTATTTTTGAAAAAACGGAGAAAACGATAAGACCCAATAACGTTAGCGGATAGTGTCATTTTGTTAACGTAATCGTAAACGTGCACACCTTAGATTGACAGACGTTGCGGCCACAATATTTAGGCCACCTATAAAAAAATGATATCGACTTGTAGCACAGGAACAGGGCAACAAATGCATAACAGTAGATGTATGCTTTGTTGTAACAACTTTCGGCATTTAGCACACTCCCGGGAATCTATGACGGTCTTGAAGGTCACTTCCTTTTAATGAATTGTGGACAAACTATGCATGCGACCCCCAAAAAATAGCTGCAGAAAGTTAGCATACTGCCAGGGCAACTCACTAACAACACTAAAGTTGTGCTCAGCCGATAAACTCGCCGGTATTTTTGAAAAAACGGAGAAAACGATAAGACCCAATAACGTTAGCGGATAGTGTCATTTTGTTAACGTAATCGTAAACGTGCACACCTTAGATTGACAGACGTTGCGGCCACAATATTTAGGCCACCTATAAAAAAATGATATCGACTTGTAGCACAGGAACAGGGCAACAAATGCATAACAGTAGATGTATGCTTTGTTGTAACAACTTTCGGCATTTAGCACACTCCCGGGAATCTATGACGGTCTTGAAGGTCACTTCCTTTTAATGAATTGTGGACAAACTATGCATGCGACCCCCAAAAAATAGCTGCAGAAAGTTAGCATACTGCCAGGGCAACTCACTAATAACACTAAAGTTGTGCTCAGCCGATAAACTCGCCGGTATTTTTGAAAAAACGGAGAAAACGATAAGACCCAATAACGTTAGCGGATAGTGTCATTTTGTTAACGTAATCGTAAACGTGCACACCTTAGATTGACAGACGTTGCGGCCACAATATTTAGGCCACCTATAAAAAAATGATATCGACTTGTAGCACAGGAACAGGGCAACAAATGCATAACAGTAGATGTATGCTTTGTTGTAACAACTTTCGGCATTTAGCACACTCCCGGGAATCTATGACGGTCTTGAAGGTCACTTCCTTTTAATGAATTGTGGACAAACTATGCATGCGACCCCCAAAAAATAGCTGCAGAAAGTTAGCATACTGCCAGGGCAAGTCACTAATAACACTAAAGTTGTGCTCAGCCGATAAACTCGCCGGTATTTTTGAAAAAACGGAGAAAACGATAAGACCCAATAACGTTAGCGGATAGTGTCATTTTGTTAACGTAATCGTAAACGTGCACACCTTAGATTGACTGACGTAGCGGCCACAATATAAAGGCCACCTATAAAAAAATGATATCGACTTGTAGCACAGGAACAGGGCAACAAATGCATAACAGTAGATGTATGCTTTGTTGTAACAACTTTCGGCATTTAGCACACTCCCGGGAATCTATGTCGGTCTTGAAGGTCACTTCCTTTTAATGAATTGTGGACAAACTATGCATGCGACCCCCAAAAAATAGCTGCAGAAAGTTAGCATACTGCCAGGGCAACTCACTAATAACACTAAAGTTGTGCTCAGCCGATAAACTCGCCGGTATTTTTGAAAAAACGGAGAAAACGATAAGACCCAATAACGTTAGCGGATAGTGTCATTTTGTTAACGTAATCGTAAACGTGCACACCTTAGATTGACAGACGTTGCGGCCACAATATTTAGGCCACCTATAAAAAAATGATATCGACTTGTAGCACAGGAACAGGGCAACAAATGCATAACAGTAGATGTATGCTTTGTTGTAACAACTTTCGGCATTTAGCACACTCCCGGGAATCTATGACGGTCTTGAAGGTCACTTCCTTTTAATGAATTGTGGACAAACTATGCATGCGACCCCCAAAAAATAGCTGCAGAAAGTTAGCATACTGCCAGGGCAACTCACTAATAACACTAAAGTTGTGCTCAGCCGATAAACTCGCCGGTATTTTTGAAAAAACGGAGAAAACGATAAGACCCAATAACGTTAGCGGATAGTGTCATTTTGTTAACGTAATCGTAAACGTGCACACCTTAGATTGACAGACGTTGCGGCCATAATATTTAGGCCACCTATAAAAAAATGATATCGACTTGTAGCACAGGAACAGGGCAACAAATGCATAACAGTAGATGTATGCTTTGTTGTAACAACTTTCGGCATTTAGCACACTCCCGGGAATCTATGACGGTCTTGAAGGTCACTTCCTTTTAATGAATTGTGGACAAACTATGCATGCGACCCCCAAAAAATAGCTGCAGAAAGTTAGCATACTGCCAGGGCAACTCACTAATAACACTAAAGTTGTGCTCAGCCGATAAACTCGCCGGTATTTTTGAAAAAACGGAGAAAACGATAAGACCCAATAACGTTAGCGGATAGTGTCATTTTGTTAACGTAATCGTAAACGTGCACACCTTAGATTGACAGACGTTGCGGCCACAATATTTAGGCCACCTATAAAAAAATGATATCGACTTGTAGCACAGGAACAGGGCAACAAATGCATAACAGTAGATGTATGCTTTGTTGTAACAACTTTCGGCATTTAGCACACTCCCGGGAATCTATGACGGTCTTGAAGGTCACTTCCTTTTAATGAATTGTGGACAAACTATGCATGCGACCCCCAAAAAATAGCTGCAGAAAGTTAGCATACTGCCAGGGCAACTCACTAATAACACTAAAGTTGTGCTCAGCCGATAAACTCGCCGGTATTTTTGAAAAAACGGAGAAAACGATAAGGCCCAATAACGTTAGCGGATAGTGTCATTTTGTTAACGTAATCATAAACGTGCACACCTTAGATTGACAGACGTTGCGGCCACAATATTTAGGCCACCTATAAAAAAATGATATCGACTTGTAGCACAGGAACAGGGCAACAAATGCATAACAGTAGATGTATGCTTTGTTGTAACAACTTTCGGCATTTAGCACACTCCCGGGAATCTATGACGGTCTTGAAGGTCACTTCCTTTTAATGAATTGTGGACAAACTATGCATGCGACCCCAAAAAAATAGCTGCAGAAAGTTAGCATACTGCCAGGGCAACTCACTAATAACACTAAAGTTGTGCTCAGCCGATAAACTCGCCGGTATTTTTGAAAAAACGGAGAAAACGATAAGACCCAATAACGTTAGCGGATAGTGTCATTTTGTTAACGTAATCGTAAACGTGCACACCTTAGATTGACAGACGTTGCGGCCACAATATTTAGGCCACCTATAAAAAAATGATATCGACTTGTAGCACAGGAACAGGGCAACAAATGCATAACAGTAGATGTATGCTTTGTTGTAACAACTTTCGGCATTTAGCACACTCCCGGGAATCTATGACGGTCTTAGCTGCAGAAAATTAGCATACTGCCAGGGCAAGTCACTAATAACACTAAAGTTGTGCTCAGCCGATAAACTCGCCGGTATTTTTGAAAAAACGGAGAAAACGATAAGACCCAATAACGTTAGCGGATAGTGTCATTTTGTTAACGTAATCGTAAACGTGCACACCTTAGATTGACTGACGCAGCGGCCACAATATAAAGGCCACCTATAAAAAAATGATATCGACTTGTAGCACAGGAACAGGGCAACAAATGCATAACAGTAGATGTATGCTTTGTTGTAACAACTTTCGGCATTTAGCACACTCCCGGGAATCTATGACGGTCTTGAAGGTCACTTCCTTTTAATGAATTGTGGACAAACTATGCATGCGACCCCCAAAAAATAGCTGCAGAAAGTTAGCATACTGCCAGGGCAACTCACTAATAACACTAAAGTTGTGCTCAGCCGATAAACTCGCCGGTATTTTTGAAAAAACGGAGAAAACGATAAGACCCAATAACGTTAGCGGATAGTGTCATTTTGTTAACGTAATCGTAAACGTGCACACCTTAGATTGACAGACGTTGCGGCCACAATATTTAGGCCACCTATAAAAAAATGATATCGACTTGTAGCACAGGAACAGGGCAACAAATGCAT